>NC_056734.1:800491963-800656963 GCF_019279795.1 Protopterus annectens
ACACCCAGGACTCATTATTTAATGGTTACTCTGGATGTACAGAGCCTATTTACGGTCATAAATAACCAGTATGGAATATCAGCAGTTGGCAGTTTATTGAAGGATAGAGGAGCTAATGATTCACAGGTAGGTCTTGTGAAGACTATGCTTACTATGGTACTACAGAATAACATCTTTTTGGGTTTTCAACAACTGTACAGACAGGCACAGGGTGTCGCCATGGGCACACCCTGTGCCAATACATATGCTAATTTAGTGCTTTCCTTTTGGGAAAATCAATATATTTTTAACAACACAATCTGGCTACCGTCCATCAAGCTATATAAGAGGTTTGTGGACGATGTGTTTATTTTGTGGGAGGGGGAGCCAGCTCGCTTGGATGAGTTTATATCTTTCCTACATTCCACCACCACGATTTTTCAGATTTACTAAAAGTACCTCCTATACTCAGTTAGATTTTTTGGATGTCACCATAGAACAAACCAAAACAGGTTTTTCCACTGGTATATATAGGAAGGAGTGTTGGAAGAATACTCTCCTTTCATTTGATAGCATGCATCCACGGTATACATTCCCCAACATTGTGGAAGGACAACTAGGCAGGATCTCAAGAGTATGTACTGAGGATTCCTGTTTTGAAGGGAAAATGAGCAAATTGAGAGGTTACTTTGAAGAAAGAGGTTATAGGGGAGATATGGTGAACAAGGTTGTTGAAGGTAGTAAACACAAGAGGAAACATGTGTATAGACCTTGGATGCGTCGTCCCATAGATGAACATAATGTAACTTCTAAGAATGGCACCAATATTCTTAAACCTAAAGTAATGTTCACATATAGTAGTAACATTAATGATATAGGTGAGATTGTTAAAAAGCACTGGAACATTCTAGTAAGTGATGATAGGATTAGGGGTTTAGTAGGATCTAGCCCTTGTACTGCATACAGGAAGAACAAGAGCTTAAAAGATCTGTTATGTGGAGAGCATCATTCCAAAAAACTGAGTTTTAAGTCACAAGCAGGCACTGTACCTTGTGGTACCTGTAAGGCCTGCGCCTTTATCAATAAGGGCACTACTTTTCTGCATCCTGTCTCAGGTAGAATCTTTTCTTTAAAAGCTAGGGCTGCATGTAGAACAAAGGACATTGTTTATCTGGCCAATTGTGGTTCCTGCCCTTGTTTTTATGTGGGCAAAACCAACAATATGTTTAAGATCAGGATCCTACAGCATTTATCTGCCATTAGGAACAGTGATCAGCACAATGCCCTCTTTAGACATATTCAAGATAATCCCACACACAACTTTAGCTTTAGGGCTATAGTTAATGTTAGCTTGGGTAGAAGGGGTGGAGACATCAAACAATTAACTGAATTAATTGAGTCTAGATGGATTATACAGCTGATGGCCCACAGGGGGCCGGGTCTTAATGATGTCATCCCAGTGAAACCCACCCTGAAAAATAGGCGGGTTTTTTACTAGATGCTGATTGGAAGATGTTTTGTTTAAATTGTGAGTTTTGATGTCTGTTATTTATCTGATGAAGGGCTACCAACCCGAAAGCGCTTATCTGTTTTGTACCAGCTTTTATTAAAAGTTCTTATTTTTACTACTTGAAGCATCCAGCGGTGTTCTTCCAAAATGTTTATTGTTAATAGTAGAAAATGCCACCTCAACAACAGGTGTTGGTGCTGTTTTAGATATAAAAACAAAAAGAATTTGAAAAGGATACTCTGTGATAGTGGGCAGCCCGAACCTATTCCCAATATGTTACATCATGGTACCCATCCCTGTGGCTCATGTAACTTTTGTTATTTTATTGATTCCACCAACAATTTCATACATCCGGTTACCAGATACAATTACCATTTCAAAGTGAATGGTGACTGTTCAACTTGTAATGTGGTCTATTTAGCCGTCTGCCAACGTTGTGGGTCATTTTATGTAGGCAAGACCAATAGACGCTTGAAGGACCGGATACGTGAGCACCTTTACAGCATTAGGATGTTACAGAAGACCAATGCCCTAGCCAAACATGTCATGGACATTCCACCAGGCCTTAACACTACGCTTTCTGTTAAACCTTTTTTGAAAATGTGGAAACTGAAAGTTTATGTATAAATATAGCTTTCAAATACAGTTTTTATGTGTATATATAGTTATTAATTATGTAGTTAGTTGCTACCATGCTTGTTTCTTTAAGAGAGTGATTGTGTTGTTTTATTTTATTACATCTAATTATTGCTGCTGATTATTTGAATTTCCCGCTTTTTTGACTATTTAATCTGTCAGGCTTTTTGTATTTTTGTATTCTGAGTCTAAAGAAGCCATCTAAAGTGAAAGCGCTAATCTGTTTTGTACCAGTTTTTATTAAAAGTTCTTATTTTTACTACTTGAAGCATCCAGCGGTGTTCTTCCAGGATTTTTCTGTTTTTTGCTTCGTTAAGGATAGACTTTTGAAAGACATCATGCCACTGATAGTGTTAAGAAACTTCAAGAGGAGAGACAGAAGAAAGAGGGAATGTGTGGACATATGCTGGGAATTTAGATGTGGGGGAGAAGAGAGTTTTCCACTTAGTACAGATGACAGAGTATAGGGCATCTGAAACAGATTATAATTTGGATATGAGGATGCAGGGTATGTGAAAAAGATGGAGGTGGAGGAAGGAAATGTTCTGGATCATGCCATGACTAGAGCAGTAGTACACTGTGGAATTTAGAAGCATAATATATGGAGGTGGAATGCTTGGGAAAGGAGAGGAGAAATCTAGCAAATAACCTCAAGGAATGGTTGAAGATATATTTAGAAAGAATTAAAGAGGTGGTCAGGTTAGTAGGAGAATTAGGTCGGATGTGTTTAAAACTGATCTGGAGTGGGATAGGTTGTGGAAAGAAGTGTACGGAAGGAAGTAAAGGAACCCTATTGATGTGTCAAGACTCGGACTACATCTCAAAATACTGACAAAAAGACCAAATGTTGAAGATTGCTCTTCTTTAAACTTGTTTTTATAGGAGAGCAAGCTCCCCTGCATCCCAAATGTGGGAGATGAGCACCTCACACCCCTAACCTTATATATAGCAATTTCATGATCACCGTACCGCACAGAAAATGGAATATTCCAAGCAATAGCAATCTTGGACTTAATATGTATAAGCCCAGATTTCCTGTCATTTGGTTTCCACATTTTGGGACTCTGCAATCCTAGTCCAGAGATTTAAAACAGTTACCAGAAATACAGGTAAAGAAATGGGAAAGAGATCTTAAGAAAGCACAGCTGAGTTATCCCAAAACTATAGCTTATAAAATAAGCATTAAGTGAAAAAACAGTGGATCACACTTCAGACTTACTTAGAGACCTACAGCTTCCTCTTCTGCCAATGCTCTCTGTTCATCCCAAGACAGCATCTAGAAGTGTAGTAGAACAGCAAGTGACTTATCTGCCTTTTAACGTCACTCCCTGGTCAGTCAGAGAAGATATAATCTCCTCTAGTGCCCTCTATTATGACATATGCAAGTATCATGCATCTGCTTGTACCCAAGTGTCATAGGGCATTCACATGAAACAATGGAAGCATGCCTAATACCTGATATCTACATTACCCCGCTGAAGTCCTCACCAGAGTACAGTAAGGCAGAGAAGCAACCCGTCCACCCACAGACAGTCTCAGGCAATTCATTATGCACTGGCCTTGACAGGCCACAAGATTGTGTTGGTTATTGAACCAATGGGATGAAACACTCAACCATGTTGCAAGATGCTAAACATATTTCACTCACAGTTATCTATATCTGCTAATCACTTTGTTATGCTAATAATGAATCACACAGTTTTATGTATCCCATTCAAAAAATTAAAAAATATGGTGCTGGTGTTTAAAAGCCTAACTTTTGCGTACAAAACAAAAAAGTGCTCTTTTGAAAGATGGTGAAGATGTTCAGCCCAGCCTCTCTCACCACTAGAAGAGCAGCTTTAGCTCCAGAAGGAGTATGCTGTTTAGTATTTTGCTGGCAAGACTGCCGTCATCAGATTTATTATTCTACTACCTGATCTCATTGGTACTTAGTTTCAGACTGCATATTCCCTACCTGTTGGATGGTGTTTCATAACCCTGATTACAATGTGTTCATTATTGTTGCCTGAGGATGTGATTGACAACTGGCAGTCTGGATCTGTACCATTCAAGGTGAGTGCTGCCCACTCTTGATGCTCTTAGACTAGTAAAATTTCAGCGTTTGGGTTTTGTCTTGACATATGCTGTTTTTCCATCAGCTTTGTCATTAAGCCAAAACTTAAAAACAAATCTTTGGACTCAAACATCCTTGTAAAGTGCAGACCAAGCTCAAACTTTCCTTTTTTTGTAAAAGGTTATTGAGAAGGTCATCTATAAGCAACTTTAGGCCCACTTATAACTAATAGGCTTGAGCATTCTTTCCAACTGGGGTTTTGCAGTTGGCTGGACACTGCTCATCGGAGTGTTTAATGATCTCCCTGTGGCTATAGACCAGTTTTATAATTTGGTATTGGCCATCCTGGATTTGATAACACTGATCATAGATTTTTTTTTTTTTAAGAATTGGTCATAGAATTTTGATAGTAGTCTTAAGATTTTACTGTGGAATTTCACCTATGGTACTAGCATGGTTTATATCCTATCTGTGTTAATTCTCAAGAGATTTGTTCTGTGCTTAACATTTCATTCTCCTATTCCTTTGAGTGTGTCATACCACGGGATTCCATCTCACACCATCTTAGGCACACAGCTTATGTGCTTCCATTAAGAGATTTGTTGAGGAAGAGACATCTGGCATTCCTTAGCTATGCTGATAACACTTAGATTTCCCTTTCTTTCCCACAGGAATTGTATTCCTTGGCTGCTGACTTAGAAGCCATACAAATTTTTTGCTTAGCCTTAATTGATTGAAATTTAACACCTCCAAGACTGAAGCAGTTCATGCATGGCGGTTAAATTTCTAGTTTTTTATTCATCAGGTAACCGAGGTGTGTAACCAACTACCTTTGTGGATTTGAGAGCATCCATCTTTTTCTGGCTTTCAAATGGAGTTTAAAACTTATATTTTTGACAGGGTGGGTGACCTTAATAATTGAATATCTCTCTTTAATTTTGCTGATTTTGTATTATGTGTATTAAGCTCATTTGCAAACAGTTTGCTAATATTTGGTTTACTGTAATTTATTTGTTTTCTTTTATGTAATGATATTTTGTGATTAACACCTTAAAATAAAGTTAAAAGTTAAATGGGCATATATATACCAGCAAATGCAGTACATTAGTTTAACTCAAACCACACTGATAATGATGGGCTTAGTTATTGATCTAGGGGTCAGAAGCACTCAATGAGGAGATAGGAATAGATCAGATGTACTCAACAGGAAGGTAGGTCCTAAGACTAAGCAGCAGTGTAGATAGAGCTGACAGCATGTTATGTCTAAATGCAAAAACTTGCCACTTAAAAACACCAGTATCTTGTCTGCTGCTTGAAACACTCTAAACTACTGGTCAAAGTGCTTATTTTTTATTCATTTTCTAACCAGGTGAAAATACTAAGTATAAGCTGTTAATTTCTGAGCTGATTCAGGAACACCATCAGGTCAGCCATCTTGGTCAGCTATGCATTAGTTGCAAGTTGAAATAACCATATGTATCAGTACAGCACAGAGAACATCAGTATTGTGGAGCCGTGGCCCAATGTTCAGAAATGCCTGACTGGGATGTCACGTGTTGTCAAACCACTCTGACTCTTCAATTTTTGGGACAAAATATGACTTTTTTATAAAACAAGGAAGAACAGAATGATGTAGTAAGGTATTTCAACAGCCATGAAATTATAATATTACATTTCTATATTTGTTAAAACTTTCACAATAGTTCCCTCCCTGCCCCTTTTTTAATCTTCTCTATCGGCTCAGCTACCTGTTCTCTCTATCCTAAGGCAACTCTTTCCTTAGCAGCAAATATTTCTAACTAATCCCTTCCATACTCTCTTCCCCACTATTCAATATTCACTTCTACTGTTACTTACCTTACTGATTGTTTTTCTTGTACAGAGCTGCTCAAGGGGCTAGGGCCTGCTATTACAGTAACCCTACCCACCAATGTACGTTTGAGTTATAGGCAGACTTTACTTATCTGAGTTCTAAAAGCACCTCTATGGTTAGTTTTTTATTTACTCTTTCACTCTATTGCCCAACATACAGATTGTTTTTTGCGGTCATTTAACTGCACTGCTTGGTGTAATCCCCACTCTGTTCACCCTTGCTAATGCTTGGGTTCACTCCCCTCCCCCCATTTCCCAACTACCCCCACTACTTGCAGATTTATTCCTACTCCATATCAGCTGACCCTTGTACCACACCCACCATCCAATCCAATTACACACAAAATAAACCCACACACTAAGATACTCTCTAGGACACACCACAACATCATTAGGTAACCACTCCCTCTTCCTCTACCCGCTCTTATGTTACACACCTTCTACTGGTCCAGTAACATACTCCAGCTCACATTCTGTTCTACCTATACCTTTCTCAAGGACACAAACCTCCTTTCTTGAAACTAAAACCACTACCACTATGTCCCATTTCCCCCACTCCCAATATCGCAATACTCCCTTACTACTAATCTCCTTATTATTATGTCCCTCCATAGCCTCTATCAGTACCTCCTATCACTATTCACTCACTGAATACAATGACCTCAAATCCCCCACCCTACCCCTTACCACTACCAATCCCTCCAGACATAGAGTCACATCCCCAGCCATCTATAGCCAACCCTTCATCCAGTTCACCTCACCTGTTTATTATGTCTCACAATCCAAAAAACAATCAAGTTTCAGATTCCAATCCTTAATAATGCTATACCTTAAAACTATTACTAACATAGCAGCCCAGTTACTACTAGGAGGTGAAATTCACCCCAACCCCAGCCCAGCAACAAATACAAATAACAATTGCAATTCCCACCTTCCATTTAAACATAAACCCACTGACTTACTAATACTCAGCTTGAATATTTGCAGTATTATAAACAAAATAGAAGAACTGCATCCCACTTCCTCTTTATATAACTCTGACATAATGGTTATTACAGTGACATGGCTTAAGCCTCATATCAAGGATAACTCCATAACCCCACTGAGATATAACATTCAAAGGGTGGACAAAGTACACAAAAGTGGTGGTGGCATTGCCCTGCTTTACAAAACTAACTTAAAACTCCAGCTCCTACAAAAAGAATCCCCAGACTTCAAAAATGCAGAAACTATATTTGCATAACTCCTCTTAAACTAGTGCAAACATCTAAACTAACTCTGGATTTACATACCCCCAGGTGACAACTTGAACACCCTAGAGTCAACATTTCACTAGGCTTCTCACTCTCATTCCCAAGAAACTATATTGGTAGGCGATGTCAACATCGACTGGAACACTATCCACTCTCCAACACTCATCAACCATATTAACCTGTATAACTTCACCCAAATCATGCAATCACCCACGCATATTGATAAGTCCACAAAAATGGAATCCATATTAGACTGGATCCTCACAAACCAGACCAACACTGCCCATCAGTGTGGAACACTGCTCAACTCTATCAGTGACCACAATCTCACTTTTATCCTTAGACACAAACTAAATCTAATAACTCCCCCTCCCTGCTTCAAACCCATTCCCACTAAAATATTCCCACAGATCAATTCTTGGAAGCCGTAAAATCCTGTAACTGGTCTCCTATCAAAATTTTCCCCCTATACAAGGCAGTTGAATACTTGAACTCCACATTTCTAAACATCCTCAACCATTTATCTCCAATCAGAACAATTAGGATACTTAGTACCCCTGCCCCATGGCTACAGAAAACTACAAATGCCTTACTTAAAGACAGGGATAAAGCTTGGAAAACCTAGCACCAATATAAAACACCCACAACTAGGCAAGCCTTTTTGAGCTTAGAAATAAGGCAAAAAAACAAATTAAGATTAACAAACAAAATCACTACATTTAGAAATACCCACAGGGTAGAAAACTGATAAAAACAAAAAAGAACCACATCCAAAGCACTAGGCAGAGAATGTATTCCAAAATGTCACTGAATTCATACGTAAGTGAAGTTGTATGAATTCAGTGACATTTTGGAATAAATTCTCTGCCTAGTGCTTTGGACATGGTTCTTTTTTGTTTTTAAAATCACTACATTTCCCTACAATGGAAACACAGTACCACCCCACAAAAATTCAGGGCAGCAGTAAACAACATCCTCCAGCCTTGAAAAAACATTACAACCCCACCCAATATAGAAGGTACAAACTCAGACACAGCCTCCAATTTCAACAACTATTTTACCTCCTCTATACTTAAACTCATAAACAATACAAGTCCCATCAACCTCCCACAATCTCCTAAGGCCCAAAAAAACACTACCCCCTTCTCACTTAAGCCAGTATCAGTAGCATCCATCCAAAAACTCCTACCTAATCTCAAACCAGCCACTCTCGTTGCCAACAATCTTCCAGCCAAGTACCTTCAACTTGCATCCAGGGCCATAGCTTACCCACTTCATTACTAATAAATAGATTGATTAATGAATGCACCATTCTATCCTTGTGGAAAACCTCATTCATCAATCCCCTTCACAAGGGTGGCCCCTCTACTTACCTTTCTAACTACCGATCCATTGCAATCCTGTCACCCCTATCAATGATTCTAGAAAGCTGCATTCATCACCAACTCCTCACCCACCTTCTCTTCAACAACCTGCTATCCAGAACTCAACATGGCTTTTTCCCATCCCATAGCACCACCACTGCCCTAATTAACTTTACCAGCACTATAAACTCATAAAGGAACCAAGGCAAATTAGTCTATGCTACCTTTCTAGACTTATCCAAAGCATTCAATACGGTTTCTTACAATAAACTCTTAGCCTGTCTTTCTGAACTCAGCATCAAAAGCCCCGCCCTGCTCTGGTACAGTAGTTACCTAAACAATCACCATCAGTCTGTCAAATGTCTTAACTCCCTATCCCCCACTCCCTGTCACACTAGGTGTACCGCAAGATTCAATTCTTGGCCCCCTACTTTTTAACATCTTTATAAACCAACTTCACTAAGCAACCACTAAAGCTGAAATAGTCCAATATGCCAATGACACAACCCTAATCTACTCTGCATCTGATATTGAACTTCTCCAACAAAAAAAATAAAAATCCTTCACTGAGATAGCAAATTGGCTAAATAAATCACAAATTATAGTAATCCCAAAGAAAACACAACTTATGCTGTTCCACCCAACAAAGACTAATGACCTCACCATCAACATATTCTCATCCAACAAGACTCTCATTAGCCCAAGTCCCAGTGGCCAAATTACTAGGACTTACAACTGACCAACAATTAAAATACAACAGACATATATCCCTATCTCCAAAGTCCACAAAAAGCAAGGGACCCTCTGCAACTGCAAAAGGTACCTAACTTCTGCGTCTAGAATTGCTATAGCCAGAACCCAAATCTTATCAACATTAGTTTATACATCCCCAGTACTAACAAACCTAAATAAAACTGACCTTAACAAACTTTCCACATGCTACAGCAACATCACCAGGTTCACAACCAATGCCAAATCATGCTCCCACCTCTGCCAATCATTGCATATATTACACTGCCTAAAATTTCTCAATTTATAACAATACTACCAACTCAACCTAGTACACCAAATACTATACTATCCTGAGAAACCCCTTGACTTGACTGGCCTTCTAAACTTCTACAATTCAAATAGACAACTATGATCCAGTAACAAAGCTCTAATCGAAAATATCCCATGTAAAAACATGGCACACCCTGCCTCCTGACCTCAGATTACAAAAGTGTACCTCCACTTTCAAAAACCTCCTTAAATCATACACTTACATCAACCATTTATATAACTGCAATGGACCTCTCTGAAGCCTCACCCTACTGTAGGTTTTTATTTCCTTATGTCTGGTGAATACTAATATTGTGCTCTACTGATTCTCATTGTATGTTGTTTGTCTTTTTGGCTTTTCCCAATTAGGGGACGCCACAGTGGAACTCCAGTCTGCTAATGACTGGCAGTCGATTTTTATGGTGCTGAGTTGCCAGCCCGACACCCAACCTTCAGCGAAGGCACGTCCATTCACACATGTCTTTTGGAGGCCACTCGACCGTGGGAAGAATATGCAGACTCCACACAGAAGGCACTCCAGCCGAGAATCAAATAGGAGAACCTCTTGCTGTGAGGTAACAATGCAACCGCTGTACCACCACAGAATTACTAATTCTCATTGTATATATTGTAAAAATTGTACATATCTTCTTACTGTGAAAATGCGTTGCACAAATATTGTACCTATGCTTACTTGATGAAAGTGCTATACTCACATATTTGTACTTAAACTTTGTACTTCTAAATTGTTAAACTTTTCCATAGCATGTTTCTAACTGTTATCTTTTACACTTTGTAACCTAAAATTGTTGCCATGAATTACTCTTTATTCTGTAACTGTATGGAGCTTTTCTCTCCAAGACTCCGCTCAAAACAGACACTAGCTGTCCAGTTGAACTATCTTGGTAAACAAATGTTAAATAAATATTACAATTAAAACACCATATTTTATGTTATATTACATTACAGTTTAGATACACAATTTGTTTTGTCAACAAATTGATGAAAGGGACAGCTACGATTTCTAGAGAATTAAAGGGAAGGGTGATTTACAAAACAATACATAGAATAAATTATATATATTTCTTTGGAAATAATTTTTCTATAAATGAATTAAGTACAGCACATTGACATGAAAGGGTGCTTAAAGTACTGATACTGTTTTCTATTTAAACAGAAATGGGAGCAGACTATGTCACCTCCTCAATGAACTTAACTGCAGAATGCCTGCCAGATGGCCACTTTTTCGTTACCAGATTCTTACCGCTGTCTTACTTGTTCTTGTTCATTGCATCGTTTATTCTGAACTGCATGGCAGGATGGGTATTCTTCCATCTAACAAGCAAAAAGCCTATGGTTGTTTTTCTCAAGAACATTATTGTTGCAGACCTAGTAATGACAATGACTTTTCCTTTTACAATATTGTCCCACACACAGGTAAAGCAATACATACATGCAGTTGTCTGCCAGTTTTCAGCTGTTATTTTCTATGTAACTATGTACATCAACATCATACTTTTGGGTCTAATAAGTCTCAACAGATATGTTAAAATAGTAAGGGACTATAATCACAGTTTACTTAATAATGCAAAATTTGTCAGAATAGCTTCTGTTCTTGTCTGGATAATTATGTTTCTAACAGCACTACCAAACATGTTTTTGAACAGGACTGACATGTTACCAATAAGCCGAAAAAGCTGCATGAAGTTAAAGACTGAACTAGGTATTAAATGGCACAATTTTTCTATATTCTTTTCTATATCAATATTCTTTGCAACTTTCCTTGTGATGAGTTTTTGTTATGTTTATATATTAAGAACAATCTATTACTCTCGCGCAAATACTGGGAGAAAGCTTTCACTTGGAAAACAAAAATCAAGGCGCAATGTTTTTTGCATTCTTGGTGTGTTCTTTGTTTGTTTTGTACCATATAACATTTATAGAGTTCTATATCCAGGAAGCAAAACTGAGACAATAAGTTGCACAACGCAAAACACTTTGTTTTTCATAAAGGAAGGTCTTGTATTGCTATCAGCAGTGAACACCTGCCTGGATCCTATACTTTATTTTTTACTCTGCAAGTCCTTCACTCGATCTGTAGAGAAAAGCTACAAGACATTTTGTGGAAAAAACAAATCAGATAATGCACAAAGTATGAATGACAGTAAAATAAAGACAGATGCAGAAGTTCTGACCACTGAATCTCATCAGTGATTTTCATGGTATAACTATTTCACTTACTGGCATCATTCTCAATCAGCTGTTTTATATCAGTGATATTTGTTCATTGTTTAAATTTAAGCTATTACAGAGAAAGTTGTACTATAAATGTTTCAATTTACTTACAGTTGCATTGAATGTATAAACAAAAGAAAAATATGAGCGAATTCACGGAGTAAATACATGCATAATTGCAGATTAAAGCCTAAATTAAAAATAATAATAATAATAATAATAAATTACTAGAACGCTTAAACATGACTTGACAAAGAAATAGCAGGACTCATTGATTCTCAGAGGACAGAACAACATCATCAGTAAGTGTTGAACAAGGGGAAAAGTGAAACCAGCCAAGTTGCGAGTGCAGTAACTGAACTGAGTGATGAACAAGGAGAAAAAGTGAAACCAACCAAGTAGAAATTAGAGTGCTATAAGTGAACTGAGAATTCAACAATTCTTCTTCTTCTTCTTTTGGCTTTTCCCAGTTAGGGGTTACAACAGTGAATCTCCTGTGTGCTCGGGATTGGCAGTGGAGCTTTACAGTGTCGAGTTGCCAACCTGGCACCCAACCTTTCACAGAAGGCACACGCATGCATGCACTCACGCCTAGGACCAATTTAGAGTGTCCTATCCACCTACAGCATGTCTATGGCATGTGGGAGGAAACATGAGCACCTGGAGGAAACCCACGCGACCACAGGGAGGACATGCAAACTCCGCACAGAAAGCACCCCAGCTGAGGATCGAACAGGAGAGCTTCTTGAAAACCACTGCACCACCATGGCCGCCCACAAATGAGAATTCAACAATAAATTTTAGAAAAAGAATTAAAGGGATGAAAATGAGTGGAAGTGAAAGACAATTCAATCCCTTGAAAATGTGTTTTTTTTATGGTATAAGCTACTCTACAGGAAAATAAAATATCGATAACAAATATATTTTATAAAGTCAGCACAGCTTTTAAATCAGGAATGTATCTGCAGTTGCACAGGAGGCAGTTCTGAAGTGTTCTACTTAATTTCTTATCACTTGATTTTCTTTAAGGAATGGGAAAATGACAAAAAACACTGTTTTTTACACAGTTCCAACAGTGCTGGTTTATTTTGCTAAATGAAGAAACAATCGCTCCAGCAATAATGACAAAGGCAAAATCCAGTTTATTAGCATATTTAATATTTCCTCTAAAGAAAATATTTAATAATCTTTCACTTTGAAATTGTATGCTATATTGTTCCTAGTTATTAAATCTGACATAGTCTACTAATTATGTATAACCACAGATTGATTGTGTTTTACTTTTACAGTTTAAACTATGCCTTATCTTTAATATGGTTGTTGCCAGTGCTTACCCACTCAAGTGATATTGATATTTGTGCACAATTGAGCTTGTGTGTTTCCAGATGACCACATACACAAAGTTTGTCGCTAATGCACTCTTACACGTGATATCAAATATACCATGTTGTTTTCTAATAGTCTGCATGGGTGTCATTTATTTTGCCCCCCCCCAAAAAAAAAAATATTCAAACTCAGTTCATTTAAGCTATCTGATTTAAAATTATGTTTCCAATTTCATCTGCAGTATAACAGAGAAAGCCAAATACTTCTTTTTTTCCACATTGTTATTGTTCTTTGAAGTAAGGTAGCAGGGAGTGTTAATATCACATAGAAACAGATGGATGTTTTTCAAGATGGAGTACATCTTTTTGATTGACATATTATCAAGAGATTGTGCCCCAACCTTAGATGTGACAGTCTTGTCCAATCCTGATTTGTTAAGCTCTGTCATAGATAAAGGGGAACAACCATATAGGGATCTACTTTAGAATCTCAAAGTTTTGCAAAACTTCAAACTTCAAATGGCAGAGACCATAAGATTGAAGTTTTAGAACTTTGAAAATCTAATAAAAAAAAACATTTTGTTATGTATTTGTAGGAGGGCAAGCTCCCCCTGCACCTCCCACATGTCTGTGCCCCCATACCTCCTGCTAAATACATATACTAACTCCAAGATTACACTACAGTGAGGAAAAATGTTAATTTCCCATTCCATGCTGTACAGTAATCCCCATTCAAAGCATTTGAAGTTTCAAAACTTTGATCTTATGGTCTTGGCTATTTGAAACTTCGAGGTTCTGAAGGGGATCCCCATATAGACATTCAGTTATCAATAAAGGGATTAAACTATTCTCCCTTCTTCACGGCAGTATAATATCAAATACATCTAGCAGTGGCTGTGTAGGGTGTAATCCTCCATGCTGGTGTGTGTGTATTGCGAGGTGGGATGCCTTGCTCACCTGCCAAATTCTTATTGTTTGAATTTTGCTCTAGATGTTGATTAATGGGAAAAAATCAACATATGGCACCTTGTTTTATTTCCTAATCTGTATGTTGCTGCATCCAAAAATCTAGACTCAATAACCAGGTGATCTATAAATATCATTTCACTATTTTGGACCACATCTGCTCTTTTTCTTTAAATAAGTAAATTATTTTATTTGCAAGGTTAATAGGAAGTATAATATAGGCTACTTTTACTCCAGAAAGTATACATATGAGTTTAATTAAGACTTTTATATCCCCAGTCTTAAACTTCCTGTATCTTTGACTTAAAAAAATATTATTGTCCTTTATAAAAGAGAGAAACTGTCTGATGCTGTGACAGTCTTTCTGGGTGGGGAACATAAGTATCTCCATGATTACAGACCTGTTAGTCTTGCTGGCATACTGAGGAAGAGCTTTGAACACCAACTTACAAACGTACTCTCCATGCAGTTTCCTAATGTGGAATTCTTCCATATTAAAAGGGTCTATATTATATAAGCGAATGTACTGAATTGCAAACACTATATAATCGACCCACAATCCCTGAAAACCCAAAATGTCGAACACACGGATCAGTGATTTTTTCCCAGGGAAAAAAATCGCTGATCCATTAAAAAAAAAAAAATCAAAACACTTAACTATACCAACTCTGAAATCACACCACAGTGGAGGAAATAGCAAAGTCCAGAAAATGGCCCAGTGATTTTTTTTCCCTAAGGAAAAAAAAAATCATTGTTCCGTGCTTTCGGTATTTTGCCATTTTGTGTAATGACGTTCGACTAAACAACATGGCTACTCATGGAAAGGCTACTCATACTTCTACCACCCCTAACTTTAGCTTACCTGCTAACCTCCTATGAACACACAATATATCCACAAATTCTCCACCCCAACACACTATCTACCTCTCCTACTCTACCTACTCTCAATAACCACATTAACATAACATCCATTCCTAGCTATCTACCAGCAAAATTCCATAGGATTACCCACATTAGATATGACTCTCCCAAGCCAAGAAAATCTCTCACTCTATATACTAAATTCCCAGATCTTAAACTTCAATCTCTACAACTCTTATTGAAAGATGGTGGCATTCATCCCAACCCAGACCCTATTACTACTACTACTACTCAACTCCATAACCTCAACCTCCATCCTATCCACTCCTTACTAAATTACTTAACTCACTGCTATTAGCTCAACTCAACACACGTAGCCTTAATAACAAAGTTACACAACTTCACGCTCTTCTAGATGTCTACTCCATTGACATTCTTTGTTTAAGAGAAACTTGGTTAAAACCTTCAACTAAAGACAATGGAATCATCCCACCTGGTTATAATATTTTGCGACTTGACCGTACAACCAAAAAGGGTGGCAGTGTAGCAATCCTTTTTAAATCCAGCCTACAGATTACTACCTACAACTTGTTACCACCTCAAGTCTCCAATGCTGAAATTCTTATTACCAAGCTCCAACTTAACAAAGTCAAATCCATTTTTATTATCTGTACCTATCTCCCTCCTGGTAATAATATTGAAACAATAGAAAATATCCTCTGTTGCCTATCTCATAATTTACCTCAAGAAACCATTATCCTAGGTGATTTTAACATTGATTGGAAATGTTTTAGCAGTCTAAACCCTACAAGCCATATAAATCTTTTTGTTTTTTCACAAACCATTACTTCCACTACCAGGATACACAAGCCTAATAACAAAGAAAGTATCTTAGACTGGATACTCACAAATACTCATCTCCAGACATATGAATCTGGTACCCTCCCAGATGATTTAAGTGACTACTCACTAACCTACATCATCAGGCATATACCCAACCCAACCATATCTAGAACAATTAGAACCAAGTAAAACTTTAACCTCAATTTCTTCCAAAGGCAACTAGTAACATGCAACTGGTCTCTCTTAAAATACCTCCCACTGGAGGAAGCTGTCAATTACTTTAACTCTAACTTCGTATCCATTCTAGACCACCATGCCCCAACTCACTCTATAAGAATGAGAACTAAATCAGCCCCATGGCTTTCAAAAGAAACCAGGCAAAAAATCAAGCTCAGAAATAAATACTGGAACAAATCAAGATCAACTAAAAACCCAGTCGATCAACAAAACTTCAGACAACTAAGAAATGAAACTAAAAAAGCAGTGCAGACTGACAAAAGAAACTACTACTTACAATTCCAACAGACCCACCATAATCAACCACAAAAGTTCTGGGCAAGTATTAATCAATTATTACACCCAGGTCAATCCATCACACCACACCCACAAGACACAGACCAAGAGAATCCGAAACAGACTGCTAATACCATTAATACCTATTTCACTGAGGCCATACAAAATCTTACTAATCAGCTATCTACTCAGGACTTACCTATATCCAACCATATCACTAACCCACCCCTCCTTTTCTCTTCCAACCTGTACCAACTACATACATTCTAGTCCTCATCCAAAAGCTCAAACCATGCACTCCTTCAGCTGACAAGATTCCCGCTGAATACTTACAAAAGCCAGCCAAATCTATTGCATACCCCATTTCCATTCTTATTAATAGAACTATCACTGAAGGACACATCCCAACCATATGGAAGGTCTCCCATATTATTCCCCTTCATAAGGGAGGTAACTCCACTGAACTCTCCAACTACCGTCCCTTTGCCCTTCTGTCTCCCCTAGCTAAAATCATGGAAAAATGCATCCATAAACAATTGCTAGACCACCTAATCCAATACAACTTATTTAACTCACGACATGGTTTCAGACCCTCACACAGCACTACTACTGCCCTTCTTTCCTTCACTCACTATATCAACAGAAACCGTAACCTTAATAGGCTTTCCTCTGCACTGTTTATAGATCTATCTAAGGTGTTCGATATGGTAAATCACCAAATACTTATAAATATCCTTAAATCTATGTCACTAGATGCATCTGCTATAAAATGGTTCCAATCCTATCTAGAAAACAGACAATAGGCAGTGCTTTGGCATAATATTCTATCTACCCATCTACCCATTAACATAGGGGTCCCCAAGGGTCCATATTAGGACCACTCCTATTTTCTATATTTATCAACTACCTTCACCTAGCAATCCCTCAAGCTACATGCATACAATATGCAGATGATTCAACACTTATATGCTCAGCCACATCCATACCTGAGCTTTACTCCCTCACCCAAAAGGTCTTTAACACTGTCGAACTATGGTTTACTCAATGCTGTCTCCTACTAAACCCCCCCAAAAAATAAACTCCTCTTTCACTCCTACTAGTAAGTCCCCCCCATTAAACCTCACAGTAACATCCAATAACAACACTCTTATATCCCCAGACTCAACTACCAAACTACTTGGTATCACCATAGATAACAACCTTAACTTTGACACCCATATTAATAATACCTTAAAATCTGTTAACAGAAAACTGGGCTCTCTCTACAGAATCAAACCCTTTCTCTCTCCTGCAGCAAGAATAACTATTGCTCACACTCACCTAATTTCTACTCTCCTCTATGCCTCACCCATATACACTAACCTCTCTAAAATCAACCTTAATAAAATGGAAAGTGCCTACAATAGCATAGCCAGATTTGCCACAGGAAACCCTTTCAGAACCCACCACTGTATTAACCTAAAGCAACTAGGATGGCCTGAATTACAAAATCAGCTTAAATTCCACCAACTTACCATTGTCCACAAAACCCTCTACCATCCTACAAATACCCCTATACTATCTACCCTCATTGTCCCCTACAACAATCTTAAGACCTTACGTTCATCATAAAGACTGCTGGTAAATATTTGTAAGTCTAACAACAGGGCTGGAGACTCTCTTTTCTGTAATACTGCTGGAAAATCCTGGAACCTTCTTCCTACTGAACTTTCCTCTGTTCCTTCAATATCACTATTCAAAAACAAACTGAAACTTTTTCTCAGAACACAGTGGTTATGCCCTTGTATTAAACCTGACTAATCTATTACCTTTCTTCCTTGGAGCTACCTACTCTCCCCTTTTCTATATTCTTGTTCCTTTTCTTAGTAACAACAGACTTATTCCTTTCTAGATTTTTTCTTATTATCTCCTCATAATTTCTTTAATTAAACCTATTCTTAACACATACTCTGAATATTGCAGCTCATACTCTTGTTGTCCTTCTTTTTGCCAACCTACCTACTAATAACTTATCTAACTCAGCTGCTATCTTCCACGATATATTGCAACTACATCTGTATTATGTTAAGTGTTTTTTACTTAGCACTACACTAAGAACAAACAACCACTGAGATTATTCCTCGTCTTTTTTCTAGCAATGTTTAACATGAAATTAATCTTGTATATGTTATTATATTCATGCTTCCTCAGAGCTTATCTCCCCGGAACTCTGAGATTATTCCTGGTCTTTCTTTCTAGCAATGTTTAACATGAAATTAATCTTTGTATATGTGATTATATTTTTGTGCTTCCTCGGAGCTTATCTCCCTGGGCCTCTACTGAAAATGGACATGTATCCAGTTAGACTAGCCCGGTCAACAAATGTAAAATAAAATAAAACAAAATAAATAATTAAAATAAATAATAAATAAATACATTCGCAATTCATTGCATTCGCTAAAATAATAGGGACCATATTAAAAAACATGGGAAGTGGCACGGTGAGTAGCATTGTCCACACACAACAAAATGTTCTCCAGTTTGATTTTCGGCAAGGCAGACCAGCAACTCAAAACCTCAAAACTCCCCAAAGAAGGGCATGTATGATATGGAAGAAAAATCTGGCAATCTACTTCCAGTCCCTACTTGCCTAGCAAATCATGTGTATGGCAGAGGCTAATCATGGGATCATTGTAAGGCCTGGTTGAAACTCAACAGTACTACATGGATGAAACCAGCATTATTTTATTGGTGCCAGTCCATGCTTTACAAACCTACTTTTTTTTCTTGTTGGTGTTGCTGAAGATATGGGATTCCTAGTAACAGCAGTCTGTCTTAATTTGTTTACAGATTTTGTTCCTATTGATCATAAAAAAATCAAAATATGGAGGTTAGTTCTTCAGCCTTTTACATTCTTTTCTATCATTTTAGTGCTTGTGTCAATTTATTATATAAATTTGCAAAAATCTATACCTTTGATAAAATAATATCATCACCAAGAGGAAATTAATTTGTTTATAGAATGATGTAATTTTAATGGTTTTATGTTTAACAATAGTAAACTGGTCACCAGAGCATTTTGTATCAGGATAAACTTTTTATCCGCCTTATATTTGCATGAAGTAAATATTAAAACATCCTCTTTGAAGAACTTTGGTAAAATAGCTGATGTGACATTTAGCATCCAACAAAATGTAGCTCACATGATTAGGTGGGCCAAAACAGTGGTACATACTGTATGATATTTCACACCTTTCCTACAGAAGTCTTTCTACCCTTATGTGGCTTACGTATAGTTCTGGTAAGACATTTGTTATAGAACAATAATGCATTTTGTTACCATAAAAAGATTAGTTTATGTGAATGTTTTCAGGAATACTTCACTAGGACAATTTGCAGTCTGAAAGATCTTGACTACTCTAAATGGCTAGAATCCTTAACCATCTATCCATCCATAACCCCTCTTTTCCCATTTTTGCAAGTGGTGTCAAAACTGTCACATCAACAGTGACCATCATCTAGAAACAGTGTTCTCACCGTCAGGTAGCTAGTCCTGCTAGAGTTGCTCTTCCATAACTCACACACACACACACACACACACACACACACACACACACACACACACACACACACACACACACACACACACACACACTCTCACACCTGTGGTCGATTTAGAATGTCCGGTCAACCTACTGCATGTCTTTGGAATGTGGGAAGAAAGCAATGCACCTAGAGAAAACCCACTTGAACACAGGGAGGATATGCAGACTTCACCCTGAAAGCAACCCATGTGAATCGAACCAGGCAACTAAATGCTGTGAGGGGACAGTGCTATCTGCTGTGCCACTGTCTGGTCTCTCCTTGTCCCTCATTTGCATTGGCTTCCTCTGTTTGCAGAATAAATCTCTGAAGCTTTGACTAGAGGAATTAAACCAGTTGAGCTTCCACTCCATGAAAGACTCAAACCCACCTGCTTGCACCCTGCTACTGATATGTACTTCCTCCATGGATACACAACAGACAAAAAAAAAATCACAAAGAAATGGAATTGCTGCTGGCATGCAAATAGAGACCACACCAGCAGCGATTTTCTATTAAGAAAAGATATTTTGAATTTGATAAGTTTTGGCCTCATCCACTTTAAACTGGATGAGGTATAAGGTAATATTTCCATTCGTTACAGATTTAAGACAAATTATGTAGACATTTTGGTATTCTGAATCCTCTAGTGTTATACAGTTTATAGTTAAGTTGTCCAAATGAATACTGGGGGGAGGATTCATTTGTAGAGTCAATAAAGGGGAAATTCCTTTCCGATGCATTTTTCAAAAATATGAAATATCCTCACAGAACACACATACAGCAAACTGTGTACCTTCAATGGCTTTGGTAAATTTACAACCCAGTAATTTAAATTCATAATAGCTTATGATGCAATGTACACTTCCAAATCAAACAAGTAACTGGGGTTCATTAGGTAGGATGGGCCAAAAGCCATTTTATAAAATATAAAAGACAATATTAAACAATTTAATTACTATAATAATAACTATTCAATTAATTATCAGTAATTTTCTATGAAACATCTTTGATTTACAGCATCATTGGTGGGGGCTAAAAATATGAGGCCAACAATAATTTGAGAAAGACACTAAAATGTGTCCTCCAAGCAAAACTACACTTTTTTTTCAGGAGAAAAATAAACTGAAAGACGTAGGTTTCCCCAGCTATGGTGGAACAGAGCTCTGCATGTTGGATCCTTAGCATCAATAGGCATAACTAGAGCTTGAGCAATAATATGGGATGCTCATCTGCAAGTAAATGTAGAATAGTGAGATCATTTATACTTCTTGTATAACTGAGAGCAGCAATTTATAATTACAGCACTTACAAAATAAAGGGAGGTTACAGTAAGGTAAGGGGAGAATTTTTAGGAACTTGCAGAAAATAGATGATAGGTTAGTAATGAACATTTCTGGGTTAAACTTGGAAAGGTTGTGTGCTATTTGTAGATATGTGAGATATTTGGCTGTGTAGATTGGTAGATGATCACTGAGACAGTCAGACATTGTATTGACACCTGATTTGGTGTATTTGCTAGGGTATGATACTAGGACCCAGTTTAATAGGAAAATTAATGTCTTGCTATATAATATGTGGAGCTATTAATTAGTTGTGTAAAACCAAATAAGTACACACTAGATGTAGGGGAGTTAGAGTTTATGTCCAACCAAGCAACATTTAAATCACCTAGTAGTATTATTTCTTGTGGAATTGTTAAGGATACCCAATGTAGGATATTTTCCAGTACATCTGTATTTTCGGCAGGAGTGATGTAAGGAACAGGAATACATATTTGTTTATGATTCTTTAATTTCAGGAAAGTAATAAGAATCTCTGCTGAACTGAATTTTGGTAAGTGGAAATGTGATAGTTTTGGAGAAATATTAAAGAAATACCACCACCTTTACTCATTTATGGTCATTATGGATAATATTATAGCCATGAGTTGTAATTTCAGAGTAATTTATTCTGCATTTAAGCCAAGTTTCAGTTACAGCAAGAGTATCATCAGGCTTATGTTGGATAATCCAGGCATGTAGTTCAACAATTTTATTTGCTATCCTTCTAACATTTACAGCAGTAAAAGTTAGATTCCCGGGTTTGGGTTTGGCCATTGTAGGGTTAGAGTACTTTCTGGAACAGAATTGTCTTGATGTTCATTATGATAGGTAGGGTAGGATTAGAGTGAATGTCTTACCTACAAGGATTTTAGTGTATTGGGGATTATTAATACTTGTTTTTTGAAGAGTGTATTTCCACTTAAGTTTGTTTTGGTTCGAGTTGAAATGGAGTTAATACATTATCACCTGAGTGGTGTGGAATGTCACACCTCTTGCAGCCTGAACTCATATTGCACTGCAGAGCATTTTCTGAAAAATAAACTTAAAAAGCATAAGAAAAACAAATTTAAATACTTTGTGGACACTAAAAGATATTATGTGTACATATAGCAACCTTGAAAGTAAGAAGTATTATTTACAGTGATAATATTTAGTGCGCTCATAGTCTTTCCATAAATACTATAATATATTATAAAGAACACAGACCTAAAATTATATTTTTTGCTAAACTTTTGCAAACAAATTAAGATTTCTTGGAAGGTGTTCAACCCAAGCATACATTGTTAGAACATTTTTGTTAGCCAGACATATGATTTCACATGTACTTTTTAAGTACAGGTTAAGAGCTACCACACATCCCTTGTTTAGATCCTGCGGTTTGGCTGCTACACTCACTATCGCACACCATCCAGGTTTTCCCTCCCTGCTACTAGGGTCTTAAGGAAGCTTCCTGCCAATTTCAGAAGACACCCTGAACTTTGTCTGCCACCTTGGCTTCGTAAGAAAGTTGCTACCGTGAGGACTTCCCCATATGACTTTGAATTACACCGTCCAGGTTCTGCCTCCCTGCTATTAGGGTCTTAAGGAAACTTCCTGCCAATCCTCAGAAGACACCCTGAACTTTGTCTGCCAGCTTGGCTTTGTAAGAAAGTTGCTACGGTGAGGATTTCCCCATACGACTTTGAATGTATTTGCCTACTTGTTAGTAATTGTGGACTTTGTAATTAATACCTATCTGTACTAGCTGCCCTTCCGTGTGTGTCTCTCTTATAGCAGCCTACCACAGACCATTTACCTCTCTTCCCCCTATGGTGCTCCCACACCCCTTGATTAATTTGAGAAATAAAGGGTTTAGTTACTCTCTCCTCTACAGTTTCTATTTATACCACTAGGTGGCAGCATTACATTAAGTATAAGCTAGATTCCACTTTTATTCTCTAGGCCTTTCCCACTTCTTTCTAATGCAAGTTGAATTCTAGTAAGTTTTACCTCCAACCTAGAGCTCCCAACTATCTGCTCCCTCCTTGAGAATTTTACCATAGTTCAATCACTTTTAACAAATATAAATTCCTTTATAATTTGGCTTTACTCACCTTCTGGATCAGTTGTGATCTTGCAGTAACTGATACTTTTTTGCAGTATCCATTTCACCTGTTACTGCCCGCTCAATTCGCCCTGTGGGCTCACTCCACTCCCCTACCCTGCCCCCATATCCCATCCACCCCAGAGCCACTACATTTATTCCTTCATAACCACTCCCACTACGCTACCTGGCCAATTAGTCTCCATTGCTCTATCATAGGTTCATAGGTTAGTACTAAGCTAACTGCCCTTGTGAGCTATTTTAAGCCTAGCCAATTTTCCCTTGTGAGACTCAAACCCTGCATCTTGTGTTTGTAAGGCAAACACCTTAACCATTAGGCCACCCTCCCATCAACACCTATTTCCTAATCCCACCCATATCAACCATCAGTCAACTTTCACTACCCTCCCATATACTAGAGTCGTATCTGCTCCTTCCTAACATACAACTCCCCTACCCTTCTACACTACTCAGCCACAACATACGGGCTCTTTGCAGCCCTATCTCACCATGCTTCCAAGACCCACATCCTTCTCTATTCAGCTACTACTTCTTCTCAACATATCCTATATCTACTACCTCACCCAGCCCATTAACACTAACCACTCACCATCCTTTCATATAACCAACCATCTTACCTCACCATTCTTATACTCACATATCCCAATATCACCCTGCCTATATCCTATAAAAGAACATCTACTCTTTCCCTATAAACGTATTACTCCTCATAAGTATCATACCCCCTCAATAACTAATAAAACCCTCACAAATCTAATAAAGCTTAACCTAGATTCTAATCAGTCCAAGTACCTCTCTAACCTAATCCTACATCTAACTACCATTTAACTATCTGGAGCTATACACCCCAACCCAGCCCCCCACCTCCCCCTCTACAGACAAATTCATACTACTTACCTCTTTAAACTCTCAAAGTAAAGCTAACAAAATGCCTAACCTCTATGCCTGGCTTACACATAATAAAACTGACATCCTGTCCATCTCTGAAACTTGATTAAAACCCCATATAAAAGATTTTGAAATAACACCACCCAACTATTCTATCATTAGAAAAGATAGAACCCACAAGAAGGTGGGAGGACTAGCTCTCCTGTACTCATCCTTCTTATCAGTTACTCCCTATAACAAACCTACTCCCCACTTCAATAATGCCAAATTACTCCTAGCACTACTTCAAGTTAATAAACACAAACACATATGTATAGCATCCCTTTACATCCCTCCTGGTGACAATATTTCTACACTCAAGGACATCCTCTCCTGGCTTTCTATGAACATTAGCAATGAAATAATAATTTTGGGAGACTTGAATATCAATTGATCCTCCATTCAGTCTCCCACAAACCCACTCAACATCAACCTCTACAGTTTCTCACAGCTAATCAACTCCATAACCCGCCCCTCAAAAAAATCTCTCCAGTGGTAGTATCCTAGACTGGATTTTAGTCTCTCACCCATATTATTTCTCGGACAGTGGCACCCTTCCCGATCCTCTGAGTGACCACTTACCCATAATCACACATTGACTTCCTTCACCCTTACATCTTACTCATAATTATATTACTACTCGCTACCAAAAAAAACTTCAACCCCATTACATTTTCTAACTCACTAAAAGCAATACATTGGAACACTCTAAAAACTCTACCCCTGGAAAACACAGTTGCCCACTTCAACTCAACTTTTTTAAACCTCCTAGATCACCATGCTCCCATAAGGACTAAGAACAAAAATCAGAATTGCCCCTTAGCTAACCAAAAATGCACTAGCAACCATGCACCTCAGAGATACAGCTTGGGCACATTACCAGAAAAATAGGACTCCCCCCACCCATAATAAATACAAAACACTTAGAAACAAAGTAAAAAATCTCATTATCACTGATCGACAGAATTACTTCTCCATACTCCAAAACAACAATAAAGCAAATCCGCAAAAATTCTGGAAAGGAATCTCCACCCTCCTTAATCCCAGCAAATCAGATAACCCCAGCCCAAACCCTAATGCTCCAGACATAGATTTGGCTACACAATTTAACTCTTTTTTCATTGATTCTATTTCCAAACTAACCTCATCATTCTTTAACATCACCACACCCTCCACTTCACCCCCATCCTCCTCCATCAACACTAAACTCCCCACTTCTGCTTCTCCTTTAATTTCTTCTCCATCACCACCACCTTCAAATGTCCCCTCTTCCCAGTCTCCACCTTTCTCATTAAAACCTATACCCACATCTACCATAAAAAAACTCCTTCAGAAACTAAAGCCATGTTCTAATACCCCCGATACCATTCCTTCGTACTTTCTTCGCATAGCTGCTGAAGCTATTGCCTACCCCATCAGCATTCTAATCAACCACTTTATACAAGAAAGTTTTGTACCCCAAAGTTGGAAAAAGGCCTTTATCATACCTTTCCATAAAGGTGGCAGCAATAACAATATCACTAATTTCCGGCCCATCGCTAGTCTATCTCCCATCTCTAAACTCCTAGAAAAGAGTATCCATCTACAATTCCTACCACATCTCTTAGACAGTGACCTACTAACTTCCACACAACATGGTTTTAGACCCAGTCACAGCACTATGACCGCCCTTCTTTCCTTCCTAGAAACCATGAATAAAGCTCGAGACTCTGGCCACATTGTTTCTACCCACCTACTTGACCTCTCTAAGGCCTTCAACACTATCTCCCACAATCTACTTCTAACTAAACTCTCTAAGCTTAACCTATCACCCTCCTCTATGAACTGGTTCACCAGCTATTTATCCAATAGATATCAAGCAGTAAAATGGAAAAAAGCCACCTCCGAATTCCTTAACACCCCAACTCGAGCTCCCCAGGGATCCATACTGGGTCCCCTCCTCTTCAATATATTTATAAACGATTTCCACAACTCCATCCCTTTTACAAATATTATCCAATATGCAGATGATTCAACTATTATCTGTTCTGCCACCTCTATCCCTACACTCCTAAAGCTCACACAAGATGCATTCTCAACCACCAAACAATGGATGAAAAAAATCACCTAGCACTCAATGCCTCTAAAACCAAATTAATGGTATTTACTCCCTCTAAAGTCACCTCTTTCAATATAAGCACATTCTCTATCACTAGCCATAATAACACATCTCTCGAATTGGTATCTGAGGCCAAATTACTAGGGGTCCAAATTGACAGTCAGCTTAAATTCAACTCCCAACTTCAACTAAATATCAAAAAAACCCACCAAAAACTCGGCATGCTCTATCGACAAAAACATTATCTCACACCCTCCACTAAATTCACTTTCTCTACCACAATTCTCATCCCCTCCCTACTCTATGGAGCCCCACTCCTAACTAACCTGCAATCTTCCCTTAAAACACAGCTCTCTTCTTGCTACAACAAAATTACTAAGTTCGCTACCAGCCATAAGTCCTCCACCCACCACTGTATATCTCTCCACAAACGAAAATGGCTAGAACTATCCAATCATCTCACCTACACTCAACTTACTCTTGCTCACAAGCTCATTTTCAACCCCTCCCTCTGTCCTTCCCTTTCCTCTGCCTTCAAAATGCAGCTCCCTGTTAGACTATTAGATCTAACAACCAACTCCCTACCACCATCCATTCATACCACCTCAAACCGCTTTTCATTCAAAACAAATCTCTTCACCCACATCTAATATCCCAGTGGGAATGCTCCTGCTCCCACCCCACATATCTCCTCCCTTCTTTAAACTGGCAACTTTCATTTTACGTACTCTCCTGCTCTTGCTTGTACTAAACTATTTACAATGAATGTATTAGTATGCACCTCTTAAGTGCAAGCTTCCTTAAGATGTAATGGCTTCTCAATATGGTATATTGTAATGTTTTTCACTAGTACTAAGCTATTTACAATGAATGTATTAGTATGCACCTCTTAAGTGCAAGCTTCCATAAGATGCAATGGCTTGTCAATATTGCATATTGTAATGTTTTTCACTAGTACTAAGCTATTTACAATGAAAGTATTAGTATGCACCTCTTAAGTGCAAGCTTCCATAAGATGTAATGGCTTCTCAATATTGTATATTATAATGTTTTTCACTAGTACTAAGCTATTTACAATGAATGTATTAGTATGCACCTCTTAAGTGCAAGCTTCCTTAAGATGGAATGGCATCTCACTATTGTATATTGTAATGTGTTTCATTAGTACTAAGCTATTTACAATGAATATATTAGTATGCACCTCTTAAGTGCAAGCTTCCATAAGATGTAATGTCTTCTCAGTATTGTATATTGTAATGTTTTTCACTAGTCTGTAGTATCTGTAATGTTTTTCACTAGTCTGTAGTATTTGTAATGATTGTAATCTAAATCCTTACTGTAACCTTGCTTGTTTGGAGCTTTTCTCCCAAGGATTCCATTGAAAATGGGTTCATCTTGGCCCAATGGACTATCCTGGTAAACCAACTGCAAATAAATAAATAAATAAACATGGTAAGAAAAAAATCCTCTAGAAGTGCATGTTTAATGAGATATTTACAGAAATATGTAAACACATGCTAATTGTATGAATGGCAATATCAATAACACTGAATTTCTCTCAAGCTGTGCATCTTGCAGTGTAAATATCAAAGACATTTTTCTTCAACACCATCTAATATTTCAGCTGTTGTCATGCAAGTTTGTAAGTTACTTGGTTTTTGAAGTATTAAGTACATATGGAAATATTGTTTATTTTCATAATTACTCATAAACAACTAGAATTATCACAGGTATAGTGTTACAGAAATGGACATTGAGAAATCATTTTCCTGTCTCCCACCAAAACATATCCCACCATACCGCTCAATAACACTTAGAGCTCTCACTTATGAAGATATGAACATACTTCAAAGTCAAAGTAAATCTTATTGTCGATCAGATATACACAGCAGTGCAAACTGAACAAAATTATGTTGCTTTGGTTCCAGTTAAAGACATAACACCAGTTAAAGACATAACAATGAATACATAGCTTGAGTGACAGTAAGACTAAATCACATACAGTAATACTTAAAATATTAACAACACAATACATTACCACAATTGGACTGTTAGACATTAGACAACATTATACTAGTAGGTATTGCAAAGACTTGCCCCAGGATTCATGAAGCTTGCACCAGGTGCACGCATAGCGTAGGCCTTATAATGCCAAATATGGCCACCGAGCGATTCAGGTATGATTTAATTCCGCGTGCACTACCGGCATACGCCAGATCTGCGCAGCCCCCGGCGTAGGTATGCAAATCACCCCATGTGCAGTGTTGCACCATGCAAATGAAGGCATATAGTGATTCATGAAGTGGTGCAGGCGTGGAAGCCACGGAAATGTAAACCAAAAAACATGGTTTACATTTTCCCAAACATAAAATCGGAGCTATGGAAGAGGGCCAGACCCAGGTATCACAACGTGAATATATGCCAATGGCGAAATACACAGCCAATGGCATAAGAAAAGACGCACAACACGTAAATAACAACATTTAATGTCATGTCCACAGTAACACACAGCAGAACCGCAGGGCATGTGTGCGGAAGCTGTAACATAAAGAAATTATATAAAAATGTCATAAAATCGCAACGTAATAGAAATCAGGTTTACAGCATAACACACAAGGGTAGGCATGGAACACCACAACCAAGGTGCAAGGGTTGCTAAGGGCTTGCGATAGTGTTTGGCGTGGTAACTATGAATTAGTAGTCAATGCCATGCAAATGAGGCAGATAATACTGAATCGCAAATGTCCCATCGGAGGAAGTTTGTACCATACGGCGCAGAGGTATAACACCGATGAGTGGCTCAGAGGAGATACATGACATCAGCAGAGGGGTGTGCCACTGTAGCACTAAGCACATTGGAGCATTGCAAATCTGGCCTGTCCATTGCTAAGCAAAGCTGCAGGATAGGGGTGGGGAGGAATCGTTTAGCTGAGAGCACACATGGTGGCCAAAAGCACATGTGTACGAGGATGAAAACGTGCCCAAAACCCAGTAAACAGACGCGCGCGCTGCAAACAATAGCAGAAACAGGAAGGTCAGGGGAAGGAAAGGAAATGCGGAAGTAGGATAATTGGAGTACTAATGAGCAATAAACACCAATCAACCCACGAAGGCCAATCGACGGCAGCTGACAAGTCCGCTTGCAGAAACCTGCAAAACAGGATAGGGGAGGAATGTGAATGCAAAGAAAGGAGGGGAGGTAAATGGATTGCAAAGATAGGAGGCCTGACACAGCAGAGCAAAGCAAACCAACAGCAGACCGGCAGTAGCACACATAACACAAGATACGCCAGGTCCAGGAAAGCACAAATGAAAGTAGGCTGCAGGATGCACGCCAGAAAATGGTAGGTGCAACGCGCAGAAATGTAAAGGGAAGGTCAAGAGGTAATCCACGGCAGGCAAATGTAATTCAACACCAAAGGCATCACAATAGTAGTTCCGGCAGCAAAACACATAACATAACCTGTAGCTACGAATGTACATACACACCCTATGACATCATCGGTGTTCACAGCACAATAGTATAAAGTGTGTAAGCACCCAACACACACCTGTGTATTCCCAAACACCGCACCATAGGTGTAAACACACAGGGAACTTTTAAAATGTACATGTTGGGAGCTGCCATAGCTGTGATTCATCAGCATGTGTTAGAGACTGACGGTGTTGTGGAGGATGATGCCGACAACCACCGGAGGCCTCGGAGGAGAAGGAGAGTGTTCAGACCGAGGGTAACCTACCAGAGGCTACATGACCTGGAGATAGTAGAGCATTACAGGGTGGACAGGGACATCTTACAGCAAATAGTGGAGCTGTGCCGACCACGCCTGAGAACCAGAAACAACAGAGGTGAACCCATACCAGTGGACACGAAGGTATGTGTAAGCCTGTGAAATCTGGCCACAGGTACCTTTCAAAGGCCAACTGGAGATATAATGGGTATCTCACAGGCATCAGCATCCAGGGTACTACACCAGTTCCTGGATGCCATGTTACCACATGCCAATGAGCAGATATACTTCCCCAGAACTCAGGAGGAGTTGGCCAGCAATATGCATCACTTCCACCATGTGGCACAATACCCGGAGGTACTGGGTGCGATAGACTGCACTCACATACAAATCAAGTCACCACCCGGTGAGCAGGGTATGCGCTACATAAACCACAAGGGATTCCACTCCATCAACTGCCAGGTCGTGTGCAATGCCCAGGGCATTATCATGGATGTGTGTGCTGGCAGCCCTGGAAGCTACCATGACTCCCATATCTGGCCTGCCTCACAGCTGTATCAGGTATTTGTCAGGGGGGACAACCCACATGGCCATCTCGTGGGGGATGCTGGCTATGCACTGGAGCCGTGGATGCTGACTCCCATCAGAAATGCACACACACCCATGCAAGAATGCCATAATGAGGCACACGCACAAACCAGAATCATCATAGAGCATGTGTTCAGGATGCTGAAATCACGGTTCCGGTGCTTGGATACATCTGGTGGAGCCTTGCAGTACTCTCCAGGCACGTGTGCCCACATCGTCATAGTATGTGCCATGCTACATAATATGATCCTGCGGAAGCAGCTGCAGCAGGGACAAAATGGTGAAGGCCCTCATAGCCCACCGCAATTGCCAAGGCCAGTACAGGCACAGAGGGATTCAGACCATGAACACACTGTGCTAGCCCCAGTAGGCAGACAGAGGTGTGCCCAATATGCCTACGCCTTGGCAAAGAGGGAACGTATAGCACATACACTGACCATGTAGGCCACTATGGACTGACACCTCTCCACCTGCACACACAGTAAAATGGATGGCAAACAAACATGACCAACTGTAAATTTTAATGTATAGGTGGCCCAATGTGTGACTCCTACATAGGCAGCCCTCAAACATTGTAAACACAACAGCCAGTGCAACACAGAATGCCAACACCTGAATAGTACATGAGTCTTACAGCATATGGTGGTGCTGTGTGCCTGTCACAATCCCCGCCAGATATATATATATATATATATATATATATATATATATATAGATATATATATATATATATATATATATATATATATATATATATATATATATATATATATGTACACATATGCATATATATAATACAGATAGAAAGGGCAATAGAGGGATATATGGTGATATAGATGGATTCAGCGATATCTGCAAATATGATAGATAGTTCAACGACATTCATAACATCTTGGAGGTACAAATAAATAGGATACCGCCAACCATGGAATGTGTAACATACCAGCATGCATAACCACGAGGCTGAAAGACCGATAGAACACAGTACCAGAACAGTACATCCGCGAGTAATAGTATGATGATATGAAGGGACGGTTAGTCACCGCTGACGGTGTCGTGGTCCACGTAGGTACTGTGTTCAACTGTTTCTGTGAGTGCTGTAGTCTGTGTAAGTGTGCGTTGAGGGTGCCGTGTGCATTTCTGTGTGACTGTAATGTGTGTGTGTGTGTCCGCAACATGTGTATGTTGGTGCCAAGTCAGAGGCAGACCAGTATGGTAGGTGTGGGTATAGCTAGCCATAGGCATACGGTTACTACCTGTACCACAGTAGGAGGGACATCCCCACCCTGGGCAGGTGTGTCCTGACATAAAACAGTACAAAGGGCAAATGTCCGAGATGGTAGGACATAAATATGTCCCATATATAATGTAACAGTTGTATTTAATAGTTATGCCTGTATGTAAGAAACTTAAATGTTACATGCAATATGATAAGTATCCAAAGTCACAACAATAGGTATGTAGTGAGGATAGAAGTATGGGCTACCTGTGTACTGACCGTGGCTACGTGTTGGCCTGTAAACACTGCTTTGTGTCCCGCAAGATTCCAACAATGACCATATGATAAGGTGGCAACCCATGGCAAACAGGCTCTTTTAACAACACAACCACAATGACTGCAAATACTTGGGACAGAAATACAAGGGATAGCTGTCACCTACACATATCCCCTGATATATTGCTGCAATTACGGAGGTATACAAGTAGCAAGCTCACCTGCAGATGATATAGAAACCAATTAACAATGGCCCAACGTACAATCCCGTAACATAAGTCTACTAACTGTTAGCTCTCTAATCAGGGACGGAGCCCACACACATATATACGGATTATGTAGAAATGCAAGGCCCACAAACCATATATGTTACGTACAACCACCGACATCCCCCACACTAGAAACTAAAGCAATACAAACTGTAATAGCAGCACAAACATCCAGTCAGTCAATTACATTTGCAGAACCCTCATCATACCATGTGAGAGACACAATTAAAGGCGACATGAAAAATTGCAGGCGTTGTATAATGGAACAAACAGCCATGTTGCAGGTATTGATTGCAATACACCGTTAACAGATGTCGGGATGACAGGTACACCCACATGTTGAACCAAATACTCTACCTGTCACACACAATCCATGGGGGACATGAATCCAAACTATACTTGTCTCCATGCATAGCAGTTGCAGTTACTCATAACAAAACACAATACAGACCGTCTCCCCGAAGGTAGGGCAAATAGGCAACGCCCAAGTGGAGAATCCAATTATACCCCACTGTCGCCACGTAATTGGTGAATGGAGTAGCTGCACAGCTGATATGCAAGTAATTAGTCACTCAGGAACACCAATTGGCGGGAAGAATCCACATGTTTCAGGTATCGACGTATATAAGGATGACTTGCCAGACATTCAAACCGTATGCTCATACCGAAAAACAGTTGAAACACTGTGAGAGAGATAGAAATGAAACGCCATAATGACAACAAGATACGTAGAACGCCCGATATGTAAGGTTATGTATAGCATGATCTGTATTAATTAGTTTTACTGTATGTATAGCCTGGTTTGCATTAATTAAACGTGTCCGCAATGTATAAAGTGGGGAAAGGTATTGATGTAGTGATGTCTTGCTGAGCATACTAACGCTTGTAGAATCTGTGCGTCCAGCAGTGGGACACAAGGTACACAGCACAGACACCAGAAGGAAGCTACATGAGGCCATTAAACAGAACAATGCCATACAACCCGCCGTCAGTGGTAGGGTATGTCCAACAAGGACGTGCCATAGCAGGGATAGTATATGTTGATATACTGTCACAGCACGCATGTGTATGGATAAATAACGTTAATGACATATGTAAGGTGGTCCGCTGAGCAAGTATGCTTTGCATTATGGGATACTATGTGAAATATGTGTAATGTATAGTATTATAGGTAGATATGACAGATATTCTACACAGCATAACAGGCATATCATGCATACCACAGGTATCGACTATTGGTATGTACAATAACAGGATACATATGGCCTGTAGGTATGGGACATAGTAATAGCATGATAGCTAATCTAAATGGAAGGGCTACCAAGTAACCATGCACAAAGGACATGTAATAGCTGCACAAGTGCATAGTGGGGTACTATGCAGTCTGTCAAGTCCATGTGTAAGCACAACTACAGTGTTCGCACTAGTGGCACCTCTCCAGGGTAGTGTCCTGTGAAGAGCAGAGCCAAGTGTCACCTGCACCACTGCACAGTACAGCCACTGCAGTGATCCCAGGCATACATGTGTCTCCCAACCACCAAGGGAGCTATCACATGAACAGTGCTACTGAGTGTCCCTGCGTGATGTACAGAGGACTTATGTTCCACAGCATGGTGAGTGTCCTGTTTGGGAATGTAACACAGAAGCACATCCCACTCATTGCGACATGTGTGCACATATCCATGAGCATGTTGCTCACAGTGGCCACTGCTTATGTTGTGTATGAGGAGTATATCCATCAATAATGTTGTGGACATGGGCCCTGTCTGATCAGCAGAGGTCACCCCTGAGTATGTAGTATGCAAATGTGTACAGATGTGGTGTCCGTAGTGCAGCCGCATATTTAAACTGTCGGAGCTCAGTAAACATCATGGCGTGTTAATGTTGTGGCATGTAAAGCTGTAGCTGTTGTGTAAGGTACACCCTAAATGGGGTGGTGTACCCTTGAATGTGTGTAGATGTCTTGAGTTCAGAGGTACAATGGGTGCCTATGTACCAGTTACACACCCAGTACAGATAGGTGTGGCCATGTAGGAGGATATCCATGCCACAGTGGCAATATGGTAACCACAGGAGTGGGTGCGACATATGTGTGTACTGCAAACATGTACAATGTGATATGTATGTAGGGGACTACCATCCATGTGATAGTCAGTGGGTGAATGGTGTAATGCAAAGGTGATGTGCATGCACCTTGTGTCATGCAGCTTGATGCCATGATAGTCATATTATGTATCTGTCACAGCGACACCCGTATGGTTGGAGTCAGTATCAGCTGGTGGAGCAATCATGGTGCTCGATATGTAGGGGTTCTAAAGCTAGGCAGGGAAAGTCCCCTGGGCCAGCCTGTTCCACAGGGAAGCATATACTTAACATGAGGGGCCCTATGACTGAGGACTGTGGTATGCCAAAGTACCTGACAGGTAGTAGGTACTATGGTATGCTGGCCTCACTGTGTGTCCTGTCCATGAGCCACATAGCATAACATCCTGAGACACAGGGTACGATGTACAGGTGGATGTGTATGTGGTCAATACCAGAATGGGGAATGGTGCTGAAAGGCAATGAGAGGACAATGTAGGATGTGTGGACTCCCGTACCATCAGCACCTGCCCTGGTAACTGTATGAAAGGAGTCCACCATATGTAGGGGCCATGCTCTGGCCTTAACAAGCCCAACCCGGGTGACAGCAGAGGACGGGAGACCAACAATGTCTCTGAGAATGACGTCCTTGATGATGTGCCCCATAGCCACGCAGAACAGTCCAGTCAGGTGTGTAGGACTATAGTCCCACTCGTGCAATGCTGTGCCACCTGTGTGTTGTGTGATAAATGCTGCTGTGTGCCATTCAGGGTCTACAATGTCTGAAACAAGGCTATTACTGAATATGGTGGCCTAGTGGGGAGACAAGTAATTCAGAAGTTGGTGGAAATCACAGCCTGGGATGTTGGAAGGTGACATGGGGCCAGTATCCCAGAACACATAGAGTGTAGGTCAGTACTGTGTAGGTGTGACCACAGGGACACCACAATGTTCATATATGGATTGCGGCCCTGTAGTGAGTGAGAGGGTGTACTGTCAGCATTGACTCCATCCTCCAGCATGTTGCCAACAATACCTGGGTCTGCAATGTTCCTGAGTGACTGTTGTATATGACAGCAGATGTGGGTGTTGCCATCGAATACTGACATACCACCATAATGCCTGGTGGTACACCTCGGAATGTGTGGCAGTCATGTTTACGTAGCAAGTCTTGGAGTATGTGATGAGGGACCCTGTGGCCCCACCACGGCTGACCAGTGAGCCACCCCACACATGGGAATGTACACCACTGTGCAACAGCCTACACCTGTTGTTGTACATCATATGTCCGTGGAACATGACCACCAGAGTGGCGTCTGTTATCTGGTGTGTACCATCATGGCTCTGTGTGGAATAGCATGATCCATGCAGTTGTGTACATGCTAATTAAGTGCACTGGGGTATGTGTCAGCATTTGTATGTGCATTGTCCATCTGCACGGGTGTCATGATGTTAACAACCGCTGTCAGTAGACATCTGTAGTAGGTGTAGTAGTACACATGTACTGTGTATGCTGTGATGGGTGTGTTTCCAGGATATGGCTAACAAGGTAGATTAGCATATGTTCGAAATCCACCAATGAGGGGATAACCCCAGGTGTGTAACACTAGTCACATGGTGGTAGTGTTCATGCCAAGGGTAATGTAGGTCTTGGAGGTGGTGTGTATGTGTTGATCCAGCAGAGTGGAGGGTATGACTCATGGATGTGTCGGTACATGAGTGGCTATCCCAGTGAAGTGTGGGGTAGTGTCAGTCACACATCAGTAGTAGCTGAGGCCCACTGTCCACTATACCACCATAGAAGGTATGTTACCCGTGGGGTATGATGTTGACTCTGTCGCTTGTTACAATGTGTATAGTGGTCCCAGACACAGTTAGTTGCACGTGGAGCACCTCTCATGCATTGTGCTAAGCAACTTGCCAGGATGTGTGCAAAACATAGTGGGATATGGGTACCCCTCAGCTGTGGGTGTGCTGTTCCAGGTATGTGCCTGGAAGGTATGGTCTGTCTATAACCTGTCATTGCAGGTGTGCACTGCAGAGCCTACAGGCAGGTCCCAGTCACTGCAGAGATGTTGGAGTGGTGCATTATAAGGTGTGCCTTGCCTGCATGCGTCACAGGGGAAGATGCAAGCAATGTGTCACATGACCCCATGTTGCGCATGCCAGTTACCGCCCTGCCAGTGACAGTTATTGGAAACTGTGCAGGACAGGCAGTATAGCAGCAGCAAGAGCCTAGCATGTGAGCTGTACTCCCAGGGCCGACAGGTGCAAGTCATCTGTGCCACAGCATTGTGTTTGACCAGGAAAGTCATAGTGGACAGATACCACATGCCTGTGGAATGACAATAGGAGCATAGGCAACTGTTGAAGTGACACAGTCAGCCATTGTACAGTGGTATCATGTCTGGTCAAATGCAAAATGCTTCCCAAGGCTAGGCCCACACCCTCAGGGCTATAAGACTGGTGAGCTATTGCATGACCCTGCACACGTAGTGTGTGATGTGGCATCACAGGGCAGTCACACTAACAAGGCGAATGACAAACATATCGTACCTGGTGAGGTGTGGCATGGGTGCATAGGTTATGTTGCAGAAGCAGTTACCCGACAGCAAGATGTAAGCGACTAACACCTTGTGTAGCCTGCTGTGTGGAACTGCAGTGTGACACCCTAAAGAGTCAGCTATGACTGGTGTGTTGTGAATGTTATAACACACTATTGGCTGTATGTGGTGGGCACACATGAGTCTGTGGGTTATAAGCTGGTGATGTTGTCTTCCATGATGGGGGCTACCTCTGGTGCCTACAGTGAGTATGGAGACATACTGCACAGGTCGTCCTCATAGGGGTGGCCAGTGGTGTAGATTATGTGAGACTATGTGATGGGTGGGGTGTGTTGCGAATGTTACACATCCCCAAATGACTGTCAGGTGCAGTTAGGGTTGGCGACAGCATTACCCCCAGCCATAGCTGTCAGCCTCCTGTCCCCAAAATGAGTAACATTAGCCCTCATACCTTGTGACAAATGGGCGAAACGTGGAACACTTACAACTGGCTTACTAACAGCGTCAACTAGGAAGGGCATATGATGGCTAAAATAGGCTGGTCTTACGTATAAAATAGATATTTCAATGAATTACTTTGATTCTCATCTATCTAGCCATGGCTAGCAGGTAAACTATGTACAACAATGAATGTGTGACAGACCCTTCCAATGTGGAACCTTGAGGAACACGCACCTTTTAGAACTCCAAATGAGGTACGTTCCCCATAATGAGGTACACCTGAGAGCTATGGGCCCAGCACAGCTGCAGACGTGCATCCCCCACAGGCTGTAGTGCCGTATGTTGGGAAGTGAGCAGTGAATGTGTACACGAGACAATTGCACTATTGCCACATGTACGACATATCCCTCATATAGACAGGCAGTAGCACTGGTACATGACAGTTGGACATGCCTGCATATACAACCATGACCCACAGGATATGTGCGTTACATGTGTACAACAGCTGTCATACCTTAAGCAAGCTGGGAAGTGTAGGACAGCCAGTGTAAATATGGGAAATGGTGTGGAATGGGCGCTATAGTAATCAACAGCTCATGACATGCTCACATGTTCTGAATAAGTGCCTAGCATGACCATACAATACAGATAGGGTGTTGGATAATATCAACCCACAAGTGGTGATGACAGTCATTTAGGGTGGCACTGCACTATAACCCTGCTGAGTATGGTGTGCTTGTCCATGAACCATTAGCACTGTAGATGTTAGCAGTACAGATGTACAAGATAGCACGGATATTTGATTACAAATACCTTTGCATGTCACAGGTGTGTTCCACCAGTGGCCTGTTGACAGACCCACAACTACAAAAGGTGCAAGAGTGACATGTGCACAGCACATCTGTGCCAGATACAGTAGAAAAGGGTTAATGTGTTGTACCCCACCCTCATTGTAGCCCATACCACACACACAAATGTTATGCATCTGTGTATGTAAGGCTGTGAATGGCCATGACCTATCAGTTTAGCTGTGTCAGTGTTGTGAACAACATACAGAATGGGCTGTGTGTGTGAGGTGTGTGACATATGTGCACAGTCTGATGGATGATACCAGCAGTGTCACCGCTAGGTGAACATCCCTGTACCCATAAACTGCTACCTAGGCTGTGGTCAACATTATGGACACTTTGTAAGGGATGGTGCTGTGCAGTGCACCCACGACATGGTGATGTCTCCAGGCCCCTTAGGTAGTCATCTGAGGTACCCATGTCATGTCAGGGTGCCATCCATGAGCACAGAGATCAGTGGCCAGGCATATACAGCACTGTGGTGACCAATATTGGATCACATACCACCTGTAAGGGGTAATTGCTATGCATGGATGTGCGATAACAGCCTTCACAATCCACACCTCCACTATGCAGCATGCCGTCTACCTTGCAGAAGGACATTTGCTACACCATGATGATGGACATGCTACATGTCCATATCCTGATCTATATGACATATGTCATGGACAGCCACCGTCCTAATACTAGGATTGCCACAGGCTGGACAGATCCCTGTGCCATATATGTGACATACTCCCACCATACCATGCAACCCTGTTCATCAAAGCTGCAGATGTCATCCCAGTCATACATGGTGTGATGGTCGCATGGTAGATGTACTATCAACTGACTGGATCAGTAATGTGGCAATGATGCAGCTTACGGTGGCACAATGGCCGTCTGTAACAGCGTGGAAACCGTGCCCGCACATGCTATGGTTGATGACCATCCCTGCGAATGTCGTCTGACTATCCATTGTCCCATGTCTATCACATGTGTAATACAGGCGATCCGTGTCAGGATGTTGAACAGTTGTACAGTGCTGTGTAGATGTATATGGCAAAACACATGCATGTACAGGTGTCCATGCGTATGTGTGCATTGTCACTGCTCAAGTCCATTCCGGCTATGTCTGTGTTGATATCTGACATATACACAGCATCCAGGTCAACAGTAGTACCGTGGACACATCGAGGCATGTGCAGATAGGTAAGAACACAAGTGCAGGCAAATAGACATGCCCACAGCAAGACAGCATTTACATGGAGTATGAAAACTGTAATGAGGTGACACACATATATGGTGATGATATCCAATGCATAATGGGTGTGACATGTGTGACACAAACACGTCAGTCGTGTCAGTGTCATGGTGCTTTGCAAAGATAAATGTGCAGATGCAGCAGATGTCATAGAAATGTATGTGCAGCAGTATCTCTGTACATCTCTGAAACTGTGACCTGTCACCATCATTATGTTTTACAGATAATGTCCCACACGCCTCCCAGCATACACCCGCCAGGAGGATGATGTCCTCATCCCACAGCTCCATGACAACTATGAATTGTTGTTCAGCCATGGCAGGATCTACGCAGGAGGGTGAACGATGTGGGTGGCCATAACCGCACCTACCAGCAGGTGCCCAGACACTGCATGGACCTGATATGACATGCAAAACAGCGTTCCACTGCAATCGCCAGGGAACAAGGTAGAACAGGTGGTGGGCCACCAAGCCAGCCCCCACTCACACACACACCGAGGAGCTACTGGCCAGTCTGGGGACACCCAGGGAACATCATCCAGAAACACTAGCTGCCATTGTGGAAGTGGGTGTCTCCCAACCAATGAGCCTGGAGTTGCCTGGTAAGTCAGTAATGCACATATGGCTATTATATCCCATGTAGTTGCATGTGTCACTGTACATAATGTAAAGTAACAACATATGCCAGGTATGTGGACATACATGCTGCATACTACAGTATGCTACGTTGTGTATACACACATGTGCATACTATATGCTATTACACAGGTGAATGTGTGCACATGCACAGTGCAATCTGTGGCTGTCATACAGTCATGGATAATGTTCATACTGGTGTGTCACCCCTATACAGGTACCTCTGGCGTGCCGCACAGACATGGGTCCGTTGCAGGTGAGACTGTCATCAGTATCAGGCATGTTACAGCGTAGATCATTTTCCATGTGGCCAGTTAACACTTGCACACCTGATGTTTGTTCCAGTCATGATATGCAGGTCGCACCACCATGCATTCACATAGGCCACCCATGTGCAATATATTCACACGTAATGATACACAGACTTGAAACCACAGTACATGTCATTGCGACATGTGTGGTCAGCTGTGCATACAATGGTGGAAATGTTCTACAATGGAGGCATATTTAGTATGCATTGGAACAACATGTGTAGTACGCACACAGTACCACACAGTGAGCTGTGATATGGGCAGCCCACAAGTGTCACCATTGTGTCATATGCCCCTGCATCAGGTGCACACATTGTGATGTGCCACCTGACATGTCCCAGACATGTAGTGTTCTGTCTGCAATATTGTCACACTATCACATGACCTATACCCCACATACCAAACATACAACCCATTGTCTGCATAGACCTGTGGAATGTGACATATCTGACATGTATGGGTGTATGTCATATGGGACCACACAGACATGTGGAGAAGATGCCCATCACACACAATTGGCCAACACTTGTGCACACATGGCCATGGGGGATGGCCAGAGACATGTAGCCACACAGTACATGGGGTGTGTATACACCCTGTTGCACATTGTCCACACATGGTCCAATTATAGCCTTAGTTGACCAATTATACAGTTGATGTGGTACAGTGGACAACCTAAAAGCCTGTGCACAGCTACTGGAGGTGTCACTGAAGTCTACCATATACGATCTGTGGAACATCACGACTGTGTTGCAGTTATGGCTATGCAATGTGTACATATTATGCATTCTACAGCAACATACATGCCTCATGTTGCCATGCAATGGTACAGTGTCTGTACTTCACACTGTATAACAATGTAGACAGCTCACACTACCCTCCCGTGCTCATGCAAATTTGCTAAACATGCATTCTATCTGTAGGGCATACACACAACACTGCAATGTGAAGCCCATTATGATGCTGTACATGTGTCAGGACACCATTGTGTCAAACATGTATGCATGTTAATGCACATGTCAGCAAATTACATGTCAAGGTCACGTCAGCCATGTGTACTGTTATCCTGTTCTGGGCCACATGGTGTATCACGGGGATGCATGCATACTACCATGATTGTGTGGACTGCATGGCTACTGATATGACACCTGCTTGCTGTAATGTGCACCCCAGGGAGGTATGCTTACTAACACTATTAATGTCTGAGCTGCATGCCCTCTGCTCTATCGCAGGCATGCTGCATGCCATCTGACAAATCACATGCATGGTGTGTCTGTGTGTGTGTCTGTGTGTGTGTCTGTGTGTGTGTCTGTGTGTGTATGTGTGTGTGTGTCTGTGTGTATTGTACTTTACAGTATTTCTTTGCATTCACAGGTGATGTAGGTGCGTTACCCTCCTGAGGTCCATCTGATGTTAGTGTCCCCAGAGATACTAGCGGTGATGAACATATGCATGAGGTAGAGGCAGGGTTGTCAGGGGCTGAATCTGTGCCAATGGTTACCATCCCGGCTATGTCCCCCTTTTCCCTGCACACAGTTCTGCTGCCAACACATACCGCATCACCAGTGGCCATAGAGGAAGGACAGTCAGCGTCTGTTGGCGTGGAACAGGAACGTGTGGTGGCTACAAAAGGTGTGTCTACACACCATAGTGTCAGTGTAATGACTGCAGATGTGCCCCACAGGCATGTGGCCGGTGCTGCTCGTAGGAGGACCTCTGGCAGACATGCACCTGCAGGACAGAGCGCAACAGCTGGTATCATCAGACGCATGTTCCAGACTGTAATGACAGCACAGGCATGTGCTGAATGGCAGAACAGAGAAGGGCAGAGGCTGCAGAGGGCTGCTATCCATACCCTAAATGACAACATCCAGGCATTGGCAAATGCTCAACAGCAGATTGCTAATGTTCTGGATAGGCGACTAGGTGAAATGGTCAAAATCCTTGACTGAGGCATGGCAATCCGCGAGCGGGAGCTGTCTGTGCTGGAACACCTGGTAGGAGTGAGGCGTAGGCCACGTGGATGTAGGCCAGCAACACCACCTAGTGTAGATCGACGTGAGCGTGCCACCTCACATGCCCGCTCCCATAGTGCTGGTAGCAGTAGCAGTGCAGCTGCTGCTGTGCTGTCAACACCAGGACACAGCAGGCCACGTGGACGTGGCCCTGGATGGTCTCAGCGGGGACATGTTTCCAGCGAACATGTGTCGGACAGTAGCCACTCTGTACCTCCACCTGGTAGTGCCCGTGCAACCCCAGGCAGGCAAAGGTCACGTGGCCATGGACGGACACAGTGAGCTGTACAACCTGCACTGTACAATCTGGGGCTGTCAATTATACCCCGTGTAGGCATCACAAATGGCAGAACTGTGTACACACATACACGCACACAGCAAACACAACTGTATGGCTCCACAACATCCACATGCATTCTGCACAGACATGTCCAGTCAACTCACTGGCCCTTACACACACACATGATATTATCCATTGGTGCAGCCTATGCCCCTGGCAAACATATCACCATGTGCATATGATGAAACCTGTGCCGCATCCCTGTCATCCACACCATCGGTGCAGGGTTATGCACAAATATTCTGATGCACAGGGTGAACAGCATAGTGAGAGGTGTATGTAATACCTGTGTATGCATAGTGAGGGATGTGTGTGTTGCAGTGGTTGTGTGCAGCTTATGCCCCTGGCAAACATATCACCCTGTGCATATGATGAAGCCTGTGCCGCATCCCTGTCATTCACACCATCGGTGCAGGGTTATGCACAAATATTCTGATGCACAGGGTGAACAGCATAGCGAGAGGTGTATGTAATACTTGTGTATGCATAGTGAGGGATATGTATGTTGCAGTGGTTGTGTGTGAATACTGAGTTGTGTATGTGACATGGGTTGTGTACTGTCGACATGCACCAGTCACACCATGTAGTGCAGGTGCAGCATGCATTGTGATGTGTTCACGGTATGTGTCTCTGTTACATCTGTAGCACCATGTTGGTTGTGATACCCTGGTTCCCTCCTAAGGTGTACTTGCATGTGCCTACAGGTAGCAGTGTTTGCAGTCCCCCGCGTGTAACTGTGGAGTACACACAGGCACGTCTAGCAATATCAGCATGCTACATGTACCTTCATCCTGACTGTTGGACACACAAACATGACACAGATGTCCGCACATATACTGCACCTGACGCATGTGGTTGGTTCCACAGGCTACACTGGACAGAGACGTGACATACATAGCAGGACACATTACAGGTATGGTGACATGATGCAGGGGTTGTACACAGCGGCCTGGCCAATGATGATGTGAGGTGTCACTTGGTAGCTGGAGGCCACTCTGTACAGCAGTAGGACCCTGTAACAGTACATGAACATGGCTGCAGTCACAGGGTGTACACCACTATAATGCACACCCCATAGTGTGCAGCTGGGGACCCTTGCCTTTGTGGTCATCACCCTCACAGTACTATGCACCCACACGACGTGTCACAGAGAAGGGACATGCACAGGTAGCCAGTATGGCTGGGACCTACGGCATCAACAGGGTTGTGCAATGCATCACCATTACGGGTTAGTCAACACGTGGGGCCAGTGATAATTTCCCACCATATATTAGCATACACACTCACACCAAGCACCAGACATACATACAGACACACACACACTGTGGTGACCACACATGTGTATACGGACAGCCGATGTGTGTGATGCACCTCACCGGTGAATGTCATGCTTCCCACACTGACGTATGTACAGTTCTCTACAATGGTGTACAGGGATGTGTAGCAACTGGAACATATTCCCCGTGATATGTGGCATCCCTGGTCACACATTCGGACACACATGGCAGTGCTGGGAATGATACACCAGCCATATGATGACACGTTTGATGGACATGCAGCGGTATTGATTGCATTATGTGTACCAACACTATATCTGGCAAATGTGCTGCTATATACACACGAGAGGTTGTAGGTGTTACAGGTGCCATATGACATATACTTGTTAACACCTGACCGCTGTGTATGCATTATGTCAGCACCGTCATGTAACAGCGACATAGCGTACAGTTACCACATGGCATGATAGGATGGTGTGTGACACAACTGTGAGCCACCCCCTACTCACATACATCTAGTCAGGTGGTTCACCATGTTATGTACACACATCCCTCCATACATGCTGTTTGTATGTCACCGTATACAGATGTCAATGATGGGTCTGCATTGCGTCTGCATGTCATAGGTAGGTGCAACTATGTTATGGACATTGGCCACTGCACATGCATGTTTGCTGCATGCACAGTACAGATGTCACATGTGTCTCCTGTTGCCATGTTTGTATGCATTGCTATTGTTGGACATGTTTGTTGACATACATAACACATGGACTGCGGTATGATATCACGGGTGTCACAGGCGACCAGTACAAGGGTATGTGTCCCGGTCAACACTGCTACCCCCTGTAGTGTGAGCATTCAACAGACATGGGCCCACATTCAATTTGCGTGTGTAGCATTGATTAGGTCAGTGTTATGCACAAGGTACATCAAAGGCCATGCATGTATGTGTTGTGTGTGCAGTCCATGCACACATCCACACAATCAAATGTATGACATACCCAGATGTGTGTTCATTGGTGTACAGCAACAGTCAGGTATCACAGCTGTGTATGGGCCATGGTATGTCTTGAGTCGACCTGTTCATGTATACTGGTATCATTGCAATGCATAACACCTGTTGGATCCCTGTTGGTACATGTGTACTCTGCACAGCTGGTGTACACCGCTGTACAGCCCAGTAGTCATGTGTCACATGGTGTTGTTGGACCGTAAGGCTGTGTAGTGCTGCACCAACGACATGGTGCTGACTTGACAGCTACAGTGTACACTGCAGTGTGTACGTGTGTGACCTGCACTTGTGACAGCTGTGATGGCAGCTGTGTGAGTACAGGTCACTGCATGTGTGACCGCCCTGTGCGTGAGGGCAGTTATACCTTACTGTGCCCTTCTGTGTGTACACTCCATCTGCATGCAAGATTGCCCTTTGCAACAACTAAGTGTGTGAGCATGCCCAGTACGCCGTTGTGTAGATGGACACACAGTACATTCCACACTGTGCACCTCCGTGATTAGACTCCGTGTGCATGCAAGATGGCCCTTTGCAACAGCTAAGTGTGTGAGCATGCCCAGTACACCGTTGTGTAGATGGATACACAGTACATTCCACACTGCGCCCCTCCGTGATTACACTCCGTGTGCATGCAAGATGGCCCTTTGCAACTGCTAAGTGTGTGGGCATGCCCAGTACGCCATTGTGTAGATGGACACCCAGTACATTCCACACTGCACCCTTCCGTGATTAGACTCCGTGTGCATGCAAGTTGGCCCTTTGCAACAGCTAAGTGTGTGAGCATGCCCAGTACACCATTGTGTAGATGGACACACAGTACATTCCAAACAGACGTGTGATACTAAGTGTGTGGGCATGGCCATTGACATCCTGTATAGCCATGGTGGTCATCCAGGCACCAGATGTCCAATTTCAATGTCATGATGGATGCCTACATTGAACACACTTGTTGCTCTCTCGAAGGGTGTACTGTCTGTGATGCATTCCATATCTATTCAGTGTTGTTGTGCTACGTAGATATTTAGTTGGTCCGTTGACAGCACTGGCGTGTTTGTGTACATCTACCTTGGACGGTAATATGCTTTCAGACCGCTCACTCTCTAAACATTCCCTATCAGCATCTTTGCCTTTGCGGATGATGTCACCCACCTAGAAGTATGCCTCTGGGAGTGCTGTGTTCAGTAATCTCAGTAGCACATTCTGTAAATGCGTAATGCTGTAGTGTGTTAGAGTAAGTAGGTGTGTGTTCAACTCCCGGCCCTTCCAACTGTGTGTGTGTGTGTGTGTGTGTGTGTGTGTGTGTGTGTGTGTGTGTGTGTGTGTTTCCAGCTGCCTGGGGACACAGTAAAGCTTTTAGATGCCTCACAACACATACATTCCCTATCGGCGTCTTTGCCTTTGCGGATGATGTCACCCACCTAGAAGTATGCCTCTGGGAGTGCTGTGTTCAGTAATCTCGGTAGCGCGTTCTGTAAATACCTAATGCTGTAGTGTGTTAGAGTAGGTAGGTGTGTGTTCAACTCCCGGCCCTTCCAAGTGTGTGTGTGTGTGTGTGTGTGTGTGTGTGTGTGTGTGTGTGTGTGTGTGTGTGTTTCCAGCTGCCTGGGGACACAGTAATGCTTTTAGATGCCTCACAACACATACATTCCCTATCGGCGTCTTTGCCTTTGCGGATGATGTCACCCACCTAGAAGTATGCCTCTGGGAGTGCTGTGTTCAGTAATCTCGGTAGCGCATTCTATAAATGCGTAATGCTGTAGTGTGTTAGAGTAGGTAGGTGCGTGTTCAACTCCCGGCCCTTCAAAGTGTGTGTGTGTGTGTGTGTGTGTGTGTGTGTGTGTGTGTGTGTGTGTGTGTGTGCATGCTCCCGTCCACCTGGGGACTCACGTTATGCTTTTAGACGCTTCGCAACACAGATGTATCCTGCTGACGTCTTTGTCTTTGTGGATGTTGACACGCACCTAGTAGAATGCCTGTGTGTCTGTTGTGTTTAGTAATCTCGGTAGTGTGTTCTGTAAATGGGTCATGCTGTAATGTGATAGTCATGTGTAGGTTCGATTACCAGCCCTGCCACATGTGTGTGTGTGTGTGTGTGTGTGTGTGTGTGTGTGTGTGTGTGTGTGTGTGTGTATGTCTGCATCTCTCTCTCTCTCTCTCTCTATATATATATATATATATATATATATATATATATATATAAATAAAATCTATTTTCTGCCCATAACTCTGCTCTTGAATGGACAGCAGACTGTTTCATGTATCGCATATTTGCATAGCTTTCACATACCAATGGGGTATGTTGCAACTCCCAACATTGTCCATGCAACGTCCATGTTACGGGCAGTGTTACACGCCCTTACAGGCATTTGCTGTATATCTTGGCAGACATCTATCCTTGCTGTACTCTCACTGTACTCGTACACGCCGAAGGCTTCTTGTATCATGGGCTAGTTTTGATGTGTGTATGTCTATTTGTGCTGTGTGCATGGCTCTGGGTATGTCCCAGTATTATCATTTGTAAAGGTGACAGCCCTATAGATTCTTCATGTAGACTGCTGTGTCATTTGACATGTCAGCACATACCTGCGGACAGTACTGCACGTCCTACTGCAGCGCATTTCATACCTTCTGCGTTATCTTGCAGTCAATATTGCTGTTTCCTCACACATGGATCTGTTTATGTTCATACCACTCCACCTCCTAGAGCAAGTTGCTGGACAAGGCCTTATCTGATAGTTGGACACATAGGGGCAGTATTGACATGTTGCTCTTACAAACGTAGATAGTTGACACAATAATAGGTTTTGCATTAGTATGGCTTTTCTGTCGGATTTGGTGTCTTACTCACATGTTTGTCATTATTTCATGTCTTCAGTTATCATGAAAGTGCCAGAATGTTACTGTTGTTACGTGGAACACACCAAACATATGAGGCAGAACTCTGCACATTCTGCATAAATCTGTACAGTTGCAGAGTATGTGTCTGTAACAAAATATCAACTTTCTGACACCAATACACACACTGTATGGCGGCATCACAGGCCACATGCCATTACATTTATATTGCAGGACACACCCACCCAGACAGTTGTATTCCTCACACAGGCCAACAAATGTTTATCCACACTAATTGGTCTATCATGTACCGTATGTGTGCGCCGGTATTTGCGCTTTCCGTCAGTGGCAGAGCTCACGTACGTGTCTGGGGGACTGGACATTGTTACTGTGACACTGCATGACACCCTGAGGGACACATTACTTTTGTGTCTATTAACCTTCCACATTGACATTCACAGGGCATACATTGTCATTCACATTTGTCGGAGTACATGCGTGTGTCTTGTACATGTTTTCTCATTTGTCCTGATGTCTTTCTTCTCACCTGTCCACCTAGTATCACTAGTTCTGTACATGTATTTTGGACAGGTTACCTTCATACCCCTAACCTGTACACATTATGGGTAAATGCCCTGATGTTTGACCTTGTTACATTTGTCATAGTGATGTGCCTTTCTGGTAAATTGCTGGCAAGGCATTATGGACTGTGCGGTAGATAATAGTGACTGACATTTCCATTACATGATTAGTAACACTCATAACATCCATATTCCTGGGTACGCCAGTATTCTCATGACGTTCTGACTTTGTCTGGGGTATATCTAATATAATCCCTATTTGTATTTCATGTACTATGCCTTAGTGCAGCTGTGTTATTCTGACAGTTTGCCAGTTATGGGTACCATCTTGGTCGTACGCATGTCCATCCATGATAATCGCCTACATGACACTGATATAGGGCCCTACATATTGCCAAAATGGTTTCCGCAATATCCAGTGGATGGTTTGCCCCATTATTGAGAATATAGGCGTGTGCTATACCCACATCACTTCCACGGGGCAGGCCTACAAAATCCCTGCCAAACAACACCTAGGCCCATTTCTGCATACCCATGATTCCCATACCTAACAACCCTCTACAGTACCCATTACACATGTTTAATGTGTGTGGTACTGAATTGTGGAGACACTTATATGCACTCCCCACTCTCCGGATATCAGTTCATACATCATACATTCTATCGACACATGTGTCGTCACCCTTGCACCTGATACTGTTGCATGTACAGCTATTTCGTATTTGCTGCGGTCACTTCTTTTGCATCAATGTCGGTTGACACTACGTAAGATTCAATTTTTGGAGTCCTGCAATGGACACCTATCTGCATGTTTAAAGTGTAGAACTTGCTGGACTGTCACTTTCTGGCCAATGGTTTGGAATGCTGCAGTTTATTCACCTTTCCTGCATGTCTGTCATGTCTACCCATATTAGATATAACGTCGCCTATTTATGTACATATGTCATATCTACAGGACATAAGTCTGTTGTGTATACATATATACATGTACAATCCTCATTTCATAACTTGCTTTGGTTTACATCTGTGGATTATGTGTATACACATATATCTATATCCATACCATACCTTTCCACTATACAGATTGTCGCAGAGTGTACAGCTGCTTGACCCTTTATCTTCGCTGTGTTTTAAATAAACCTGTGTCTATCTGGCAATGTCATGGCATTTCATTTGAGACTTACAGTGGGGATTTCTGGCAAGCAGTTCAGTTTACGACTGCATACCCTTCAGAGAATCCATGCTACTGACACACCCGTTATTCTATCCACTTTCTATGTTTGTTCTGGCACATATCTGGTGTTTGTCCCTATTTGTACCGGTAGTTTGCATGGCTTTGTCCGGTTTCATACTTTATAAGGTTAACAGGTTTGACCATGTATAAATAACATGAGGGAAACAGCATTCATTTACTATGCTATGAGCGGATCACACACGCACAGGCGCACTTGCATTTCCTTATTGTGGGTTACACGCAGGCGCGCATGCATATCCTTATTGTGGGTTACATATGTTTACTAAGTCTTTGTGCTTACATGGGCTTTATTACTTGTGACAATACCAGTAATTATCTGTAATACGGTTAACGGACGTTTGCGAAACACACGTTCACCTTTACATATTTAACTGTCTGTACAGCACAGACGTATCCATTACACTTTCACATTATATGTGCTGTAGTCATTGTTCAACCGGGACTGCATTCACATTGGCCGGATGCTGTAACCACTATACGTTTGGTGTTCTGACTCATTTATATGCATCCCCATAGTACATAGCTACATTAACATATGCCTCACCGCTTCACTTACGTCACAGGCATCCATTCTCCTGCTGGGAAAAATGCGGTACTACATGTTACACATTCCCTATTCCCTACTGCTCTGGACCCACGCTGCATATTTCATCACTGCAGGGATATTCAGAACCCAAAGGCTTATAGTCCTGACACATACAGGTTTTAATTGTCAGGGTGTTCATGTGGTGATCTGGGTTTAGGCTTGTCCGCCTGGTGAACGGAACTGCCCTGACCATGTTCAAATGTCAGACAAAGCACATGGACAGGGTTTGTCCATTTTAAACATTTAATCTATGTTTACAGACACAGGTGTTTGGGCACCTGTCAGCAGCTTATGATGTTGGCAATACATAATATGGGTGGGGGCGGTTACGATACATAATCCACGGTGAGTGGTGTTCCCATTCACATTTGACTATTTCCTGTATTCATTCTTACAAGGGTTATTATTTTGCACATGACTTAACTATGAATTAACTACGGGTATGCAGTAGTACAGTCAACATATGTGACGGCTTGTTACAGTATATATGTACGGACCTCTGTAATACTGGGGACTACCCCACATCCTTCACAACATTTCCTGCTTATGTACATACTATTATTCCTTGAACTTTAGAAGCTTGTGAGAGCAGTAATTACATCTGTCCCTATTTGTCCACCCATCCTTTTAGGCTTTGTCCAGGTTTTGTTGCTGTAATAGGTTGAGAGGTGGTGTCGGTATGTGATTGAGTTGAATATATACTGTCGATAATTCAGAGGAGAGTAGGGTTACCACTTGTTCCTCTTTGCGAGGGGAGGTCCCACTTTGGACAGTTGTGTCCTGCGACGACACCTAAGACATGGCAAATGTTCTTTGATTTTAAGACAATAATATATTTCTTCATTTCTGTACTAGTTGCATGATACAGGTATTTTGTATCTGGTACACATAACTATTATTTGGGATAGCATAAGCTATTCAAATGCTATGGCATTAGCTTTTATCTTGGCATACACGTGTAATTCTGTACTTTGCACAGGCCGGGGGTATGTTTTATCCTGCAAATTCTCACATTTCTGCAAGGGATGTCCCACCTTGGCCATCTGAACAGGTGGCAACCCTAGTGGGGTGACCTGCATGGTGGACAGCTGTTCCATCCTGCATAGTATGAATTGCATGTCTGTGTAGATACTGAACAGTACCGTGACTACACATACATGTTTTGTCCAGATGTGTACAGTAATGGACACCGTGGCATGTAAACAACTCTGAGGTTTCAACAGGTTACTTATCCCACGTGGGATGTACACACATTTTGCCATAACATTAACGCATGGGCATTTAGATTTACGTACGTGTGATGGGATGTTTACAAATGTGGGATACATATTTGCAATCCGGACACTGCCTAGGATGATACTTCCTACTACATATGGGGAATACCCGCTATGTGTAGGTGTACGGATGCGCAAGGCTGGTAGCTGGATTTGGTGGACATTCGGACATGGGTGCGGGTTATGTGCTATACAGGGGTTGTTGCATATTGCATTTGCATGCATGGGTTCTACTTTTGGATATCCCGGTTCTGCATATAGCATCCTATGTGTATGTGATGGTTACATTCCTGTTCATGTGTATAGCACATTTTAATATACATATGTTTGTGTGTGTTTGATATACAATATGGACTGTCAGGTTTCTTTACGGTTGTTATATAGCCACAACTGCCCTGCTGTGTACTATCACTACCACTGTGGGACTGCTGGTGACCATACCCATGGGGCTAGACATGTGTATTGGTGGTGCGCTGACATGATGCGCTTCACTTCCACTGGGTATAACTTCTGACAGTGCAATACATTACGGACACACGGTTTTAAATGTCATTTGTTCCATGGATGGAAACTCATATTATGTTGCATGCATTTCTGTTTTGTTCTCCATTTTGTGTGGCCGGGAACTGTCTTGCATGCTTTGCATACGTTTCATTATCCACGGACACTGATAGGTGCGATTACTATTGCAGGCAAGCTATAATATTCAGCAGTTTAGGTTGCTCATCGCCAGCCGACATTGACACTCCTCCGGGCGCAGCTTAGTAACGCCCCATGCACTCACGCACGAGTCCTATGCACGTGGATGTGGTAGCAGCGCACCTTCATTAATATGCATTTGGCGCTACTACACCATTTATATACCACACGGCCGGTGCAGGCCTTACACCGGCCTTGCGCCGAGCTTCATGAATCCGGGGGTATGACTTCACATTGTGATTGTTTTGATATTGCACTTCATTAGCTGTAGTATGATATATTCTGATGTTCATATTGCACATGTATGGAGTAGTGACTCACTCCTGACTGTTGCACATTCAGGAAGTAATAGCATAAGAAATCAGGCTAACTGTATCAGTTATTGAAGCAATTTGCCAGAGTGATTACTATAGATGATACTTCACAGGAAGTGGCAGAGTGATTGGATTATTTGCTGTCATGCCTGGCATTCAAGTACATCAGCTTTATGGACAGAGGGAAGAATCTTCTGCTCAGTCTAGATGTTTTGCATTGTTAAGTTGTGATATTGCCTGCCCGATAAAAGGCAGAAGTACATGCCATGGGCAGGGTGAGTGGGATTGTCAATTATCTTCCTAGGTCCTTCCACACACCGAGTCTCATGCAGATCATCTGTGGATGGAATCAAGGAACCAATGACTTTTTAGTCTGTCCTCACTACCCTCAGGAGAGCCTTGCAGTCAGATGCTTTGTAGTTACCATACCAAACTATGATTTTATTTGAGAGAATGCTCTTGATGGTTTCCCTGTAGAAGGCTTTGAGGATGGGCTGAGACAAGTTTTCTTTCCTCAGTTTTCATAGGAAGTGCAGATGCTGTTGTGCCTTCTTTACTGTGTGGCTAATATGAGTCGACCAGAATAGGTCATCTGAGATGTGCACCCCCAGGAACTTCATGTTTTAGACTCTTTCCACTGCCACCCCCTTAATTTCCAGAGGTTGATGTATCTCCAGGGTCTTCCTGAAGTCCACTTTTAATTCTTTGGTCTTGCTTACATTTAAAGCCAGATTGTTGCTGTTACACCAGCCTATCAGATGCTCCACTTCGTCCTTGTAAGCGGTTTCCTCACCACTTATGACAAGACCTAAGACAGTGGTATCATCCGTGAACTTGATGATTATGTTGGATTTATGCTTGGCCATGCAGTTGTGCATCAACAAGGTGAACAGCAGAGGACTCGGAACGCAGTCCTGAGGGAAACCTGTGCTCAGTGTAATACTGATTGAACTGTTATTTCCCACACATACTTTATAGGGTCTGTTGATGAGAAAGTCCAGTATCCAGTTACATAGGTTGGGTGTTGATGTCCAGCTGGATCAGCTTCAATATCAGATTCTGGGGGTTGACAGTGTTAAAGGCAGAACTAAAAATCAATGAACAACATTCTGACATAGCAATTCTTGTTCTTTAGATGTGCCAAGGATTCCTAGAGTGCTATAGCAATTGTATCAGCCATGCAACGGTTAGATCTATAAGAAAATTGTAATGTATCCAGTGTTACAGGTAGGCTTGAAGAGATATGGTTCTTAATCAACAACTCAAAATACTTGTTGATGTAAGAGCAACTGGCCGGTAATCATTTAGGCTTGTCGGATGGAATTTCTTGGGTAAGAGAATTATTGTCATATTTTTGAAGCAACTGGTACAATGGCTAGTTGCAGAGATGTGTTGAATATACCTGTTAATGGAGTAGACAGTTAGGGAGCACAGTCTCTTAGAACCCTTCACATACTATTTTCAGGACCAGCTGTTTTTCTTGGGTTTACTTGCCTCAGGGTCCTCAGAACATCAGATGTTTTTAGACATAGCACCTCCTCACCCTGTTCAGCAGGGAACTTTCTTGGCACAGTGTCGCTGTTCATATCAAATCTGCTGAAGTAGGTGTTTAGTTTGTTCAGAAATTCTGTGTTGTCATAACATGTGGAGGATGCAGGCCTGTAGTTGTTATGGCTTGTATGCCTTGCCAGAGACCTCTGGAGTCCCTTTGGTCAGAGAAGTATCCCTGAATTTTACATCTGTAGGTCTTCTTAGCCTCCTTTATAGCTCTACTTAGATTTGCTGTGGCATCTCTTAGGGCATTCTTGTCTTTTGATTTAAATACATTTTGTGCCTTTAGGAGCTTATATACTTGACCAGATAGTCAGGGTTTCTGATTAACACACATGGTGATACATTTGATGACTGTTAACATCATCAACACATTTTGAAATATAGGCCATTACAGATTCCGTATACTCCTCCAGGTCAATACGGTGGTTCTTTACAGCTGCATCTCTAAACACTGACCAGTTCATACATTTGAAGCAGTCCTGTAGTGCCAAGACTGCTCCCTCAGGACATATCCTTACTTGTTTGGTTGTAGGTTTGCCCTTCTTCAGCAGTGGTGTGCATGCAGGAAGCAGCATGATGGTCAGATGGTCTGAGCTGCCCAGATGTGGATAAGGTACTGCTTTGTAGGCCAGTTTTACATTTGTGTACACCTTATCCAGTGTGTTCACCCCTCTTGTTGCAAAGGTCGCATGTTGATGGTAATGGGGTAATATGGATTTCAAGTCAGCTTGACTGAAATCACCTGCAATTATATGGGAAAACTCATGGTTCTTATTCTGGAGGTCATTTATTGACAGATACAGAATGTTCAATGCCTCGTTGGTATTGGCACTAGGGGATGTATACAGCTGTTATGTTCACTCTGTTGAATTTCCTAGGCAAGTAGAACGGTCTGCATTTTAGTGACAAGAACTCAATGTTCTCTGAGCAGTGAGAGGTGATTATTTCACAGTTTGTACACCAGTTGTTGTTGATATACACACAAACACCCCCTCCACAAGATTTGCCACAGAGAGCATGAAATAGTGACATCCCCTCCACATATATTGTATTATCATTTATACTGAAGTTCAGCCAAGTTTCAGCGAACACAAGTAAACAACTATTTCTCACCTTAGATTGTGTGGAAAGAGCCATCCTTAAGTAGTCCATCTTGCTCTCCATTGAGTGTACATTTGCCAGCAGCATGGAAGGAAGTGCAGGCTTGTGTGGATTTCTTTTCAGTCTGGTATTAATTCCTGCTCTAAAGCCTCTCTTTCTTGATCTGTCACATCTTTTCCTTTTAATATGCTTCCATTGTCTGATTGCCAACTGGTTAGACAGGTTTGACAGGTTTTTGCAGTTTTTACCATGTTCCAGTAAGATTCCAAGCTGCAGGAGTTCCTGGAGTGTGTTTGAGTTTACAGGCCTCTCTGCTAGCAGAGCACAGTAAGATATGATTGGATTTCCAGAAGATTTTCACCATTGTAGTTAATCATACCTTCATTTGTCCTGGTCCCCGTCAATAAACAAACATCACAGCAAATGACATTTAACGACCTTTATTAAACTTCCATAACATAGCTTTGATAACCAATATTTATTAATTACAGCTGAACATAGTATAACTGATTTTAATAACAGCATAAACATCCCTGTAATGTTAATCAGGACAGCATGACCTCACTCATCCTGACCCAGTAAGCAGTGTCCATACCTCCACTCACTTACTTTACTTATGACATTTATTGAATTACACCTCCAACCAAATAAGCAGCATCCTTACCTCCATTCACTTATATTTATCACTTAAACATCCAACGCCAGAGGGGAACAAAAGAAAGCAAGCCTGTCCCTCTTCTCCACCCACCAACCTCACCAGGCTATTCCCCCCTCTCTCCTACCAGAATTTCAACAACCTAACCACCCATACAAAGGGAGAGGGGTGGTTCAGCCAAACATCATTCGGTGTACCCATCTTCTCTAAACCCAACTGGATCCCTATCAGCAACACCAAAAGCCCTGTCATATGAGCACCGAAAGCTACTACTTGACTAACCATTAAACCAATGATCCCTTTCCCAATACTAAAATAATAACCATATATTTGCATAACTTCTATATATTTCTCACTCATTCCAACTACCGATATTAACATCTTAATGAGCCCCGGAACATTACCTGCCCTAGGCAACACCAAAACATTAAACAGAATACTACATGAAACCACGCAAGGACAATTACCTTCCATCTTCCTAACAGCAGCCCTATCGTAATGTCCAAAAGCAATCCTGCCATCCCTCCAACCATCCAGTACAAGTGGAGTACCTAATGACCATCCTAGCCTTTGAAGACCCTGAAAACACTTTTAGAATGACTAAATACAGCCATAACATAACTGCCACAGAAACTGTAACCCCTTGAACTCCATATCCCAATACAAATCTCTACAACAAAACCCACCTGGCAATAGTCAAGGTACATCCATCTTCCCTCTCAACCTACTCTGACCCTTCAAACCAATGACCACTAACCAAATTAATTCACTCAACCTTATCATTCATGCAACTGAAGTAATCATAGCTACATCGTTCTGACCCACTGATCTGCCTTACCTTGCTCCCCAGCCTGTCAAATAACTAAATCTTTCCATTAAAATTCCTCCCATCGACTGCAGTAACCCACACCTAAGTAAGCTAGCCTCGGCCTACCATATGTTTGACTTACAAAGAGGTGGCTCAAACTCCTGCAGCAAGCCTGCTACCCTAATGTAATGCAGTACATCTGCGAATAGACAACACAAGCCATCTCACAGCCACCTTACACAACTGAAGTGAACCCTAAGTTCCAGCACCCTCTAAACCTAGTTGATGTTAACTAAAAATCCAAATACTCAGCATCCCCAATTGTCCCTCTGTCCTATTGTCCACCAAATCACAAACACCCCCAAACCCAACACCTCCTATAAAATGTGTAAAGAGAATGCAAATCCCCATGACCAACCCTATCTATCTGCCCCAAAAGCCATCCCAATGAATTGTGAATTAACCCAAGGCAACACAATGGTAAACTACCAAGTTATTAAGCCCTACCAAAGTAATCCAGTTAAACTGGCCAACATGCAACTTCAGTGCCCATACCCCCCCAAAAAAAAACACATCTGAAACAAAACACCCACGTCATACATATAAAAAAACCTCCTTATCTCTATACCAAACAACTGAATGGGTGAATGTAAACTCACCCCAGGGTTCTACCCACATCCCTCAAAAGATAATAGGAGCAGTGTGTGAAACAGGAACATGAACTTGGCTAGCCTACAAAGCCCTAAACCATTAACCTCATAGCTTCCTATGCTCCTATGATTGTTGTGATTCTACCCCACCTGTAAACCCCAAACTCCCTATAATCAACCCCCAGCCCTCCATGCAAGAAGAATTAATTACCTTTCAAAGCCATTTCATCAGGGCACTGCCCACTGCTCACTCAGCACTCACCCATCTCTGACCTCCTTGTGCACCACCCAAGTGACCAGGATATCCATTGAAACAGGCTCCATCACTCCAAATCCTCTTCCTTCAGGTCACCAACCACAGCCCACTCAATTCCGCACCTCCACAATCTGCAAAAGAAAACAGATTAATCAACTTGCTTTTACCAGAACAGAAGCAATGATGAACCTCAAACCCAACCCCTTGTATCTATGTAGCAAACACCTTCTCACTATGACCCCCCCTTTACCGTCTACCATATTGTCTATCAGATATGAGAATCCCAAATGTCATCTCTGATGTAAATTTGCCATGATTTGCTAGGACGCTACAATTTATAAAAGATGGACCAAAACTATGAAGCAAAAACTGGACAGTCTGCAAAATCTGTGCAGATGAAAAGATATGAGTTAAACCCAAAGATGTCCCCACCCCCTTCATATGTCCTCTTTTAGTTGGCTGGTACATATCCTTATAGTGTTGGTAAGATATGTTTTCAAAACTTCCATGCCCACTACTAAAATGTATGCACCAGAACTCTTCCTGTTGCTCGAATCTGTCAAATGATTGTTGAGCAGTAAAACTTAGTCAACATATTATTTGAAGCTGTTACCAGCTGTTTCACATCCACATTTTGCAATATATCTTCCAAAAGGGTTGAGGGGTATGTGTGACATACACATTCTGATAATGGTTTTACCACTTTATGCAAATACGAGCGGTCACCGACATGCCTTTTACTAAGCCAAGTTAAGGAATATCGATGGTGATCATGTTTTTTTGCACATATATTTAGTGTCAATTTTATATTAACTCCATCACTGACATGTGATAGTGTTTTATTCTGCCCATGCATTGATTTCAAGTAGCTCAAGTGTACTGCACAAATGTCAGTTAGTTCAAAACTTTACAGACAATGAACTTGTAGCAGACATGGTGAACAAAAACCAAGTTTTTGAAGCTGCACAGTTCTGTCTCTACATTAATTTCCCCAATTTCAAAAACTGTGAAAAAGAAAAATAATCCCGCTGTGTCACTGGGCCTCCCTCAAATCTTAAATTATGAAGTTTTGGGGTAGGTATCCATAGCAGTTGATAAAATGAAGTAAAATTCAAATGCTTTGGTAATACATTCCACTTAGTTCTTTGCGTGACCCAACCCCTTAACAAAAGTAAAATAAGGAAACCATATAATGCACTGAGACTACATACAGTACGTGTGACTAGTGGACAAAATGACTGACATATCAGTCTTGCAAACAAAGTGCGAAACAGAATTAAGTTGTATCTTTCGGCTTTTCCCGGTTAGGGGTTGCCACAGCGGAACTCCGGTCCGCTAATGATTGTCAGTAGATTTTTATGTACCAAGTTGCCAGCTCTGACGCACAACCTTCAGCAAAGGTACACCCATTCATGCATGTCTCCACACAGAAGATGATTTAGCTGAGAATCAAACAGGACAACGTCTTACTGTGAGGCGGCAACGCTACTGCAGCACCACCACCGCAGTAACAGAATTAAGTGCATTAACTAAAATACTATGCAACATCTGCAGATTATGTAAAACAATAAATTTGCTGTTAACATCGTTAGTCATTTGGGAAGCCTAGTTCCCCTGTAACAGAACATTTTTTAAAGTCCAAGGTAGTGATGCACATCATACGTGACACTGGGAAAAACTATGAAGAAATGTTGCCCAAATGGAAGCATAAAATGGCAACCATGACAAAATTACCACACATAGCCCATCTACAATTTCAGCGCTACCATCAGACTGGACTGTAAGACTGCATTATATGTAATAACTGCTAAATTGTTCACCACCCCACTACATTTCTTATTACGTTCCCCTCTATTTTACTAACCCTGCGTTTCCAAAACTACACATTTTGCAAAAACGTGAAAATGAACCTAATTTCACTCCCTGCGCTTTCAATAAAATCAGCCTTAGCAGAAGTCAAGCTTCACTATCCATAAGTCTACAAGAAAACTGTACTTCAAGTACACCATCTACTTTCCCACGTTAAACATAGCCCCTCCCCTAAAGTCTCGACAAATTAAAACTTCATCACCAAAGTACAGGCGACACTTCTGTCAAATTTGCTACAACATGACCAAGGACTCCTGTGTATCTCAGCTACTATGTCCTGGGCTAAGACACTTCAACAAAGGCAAGGGGCATTTCTGATAGTGTGCTTTCCTGAAAGTATGCACTAAAACTCCATTACTCAAACTCCATTGTAGAGTTTTTTTTTTTTTTTTGGTTATTATTTAAGTACAGTTTGCCACCTTTTCTCCAAAAGTCACCAGTTTTATGACAATTAAGCAGGACCAGCAGGATAATAAATGTTTTAAGGATCTGTTAAGCTAAGTTTCAGTTAATTGCAATAATTGCCTTTGTTTCAGTGCTGTACTTTAAGGTAAAATCTCATATAGTCTCATTATTAGTATGCAGAAATGTCCTCATATGGATAACTAGATGTTCAATGATTCAGTTTTGTCAGACTCCACACTACTTGAAATGACATTCCTTTCAAAATAATTTTTAAGTAGGCTATATTGTACTGTCAGTTATCTTTATTGCAGCACAAAAAAAAAATAATATAGTAATTCAGATGTCCTCCATCTACAAACCTCCAAGGAACTCAAGGAATAAACTTTATTACTTGAGCCTAAGGGCAAACTAAACTATAAAAACTGTTAAACTCCAATTCAGTTATTACTTATGAGGGTGTCTGGAGCAGGATCAACCTTATGAATAAATGACAAAATCCTTACTCTCTACTCTCCTCAGGTTAACAGTCTCATTTTGCTCATTTAGGCTGATGTGCATCTCCTCAGCACCCCAAACCCCCTTATTTACATCAAATGAGGACACTCATATATGCAATCGCCTTTTTTTTTTATAAACAACAGGTAGCAACCCCCCCCCCCCCGTGGAACTCGCAGCCCATGAAAACGCCCAACGCAGCTCCCTCCAGCCCCCAAACTACCACTGAAAGAAGCAAAAACAACTAATAAACATTTTTGTTGGAGTATGAATGTAGGTAAAATAGGAATAAGCTAGGGTTTATTTGGGAAAAGTAGAAGATACAATGTAGAGTAGATAGGTGCTGTTAGAGAGGGGTGTGACTATAAATGTATATAGTGCAAAGCAGTATGGGAAAGACACAGATAGTTCAGAATGGTATTAAAAGATTAAACTTTACCTTAAACTTTAACTACCAAAGAAGATCAAGGGCCTCCAGCATATGCCTTACAGGGACTCACTAAAATCCCTGTCACCATACTCCATATCATATATACATCTTAGGAGAGACTTATGCCTGGCCTACAGAGCAATTCAAGATCCAAACCTAATGAAGTCACTGCATATCCATAAATCAAATGGGTCTAGGGCTACCCATTCCAGGGATTTATGGCCTGCAACTTAGAAAGGACATGCTGGAGGGACAGATTATCTCCCAGCGACTGCCACATCTTTGGAACAGGCTACTAATTCATGTGAAACAAGGTAACTCTATGACACTGTTCAAGAGGAACCTGGAAGAGTGGATGGAGCACCATAACTTCTTACCAGGGATAGCACACACAACCCTCCTGGGCATGGGCAGACATCACTAAATGGAATCTTGGGTATTGACTAGCACTTCTATGGTATTACATTGGGTTGAAACAGCTATGCTTAAAATGATCTCCAGGTCAATAGCCTAGAATCTCCTATGATCCCGTGATCCTAAATGGAAGTTGGGGGACATAGGTGAAAAGAAACAAGAGGGTTTGTATGATAATATTAAGTTTGTCTGGGAGGGTGGGAAATAGGAGTCACAAGTAAAATGTGCATGTAGGAAGTAAAATAGTAGAGTAAAAGTGGGTGGGTGGAACTTGGAAGTAGGGTAGCAGGCTTCCACCCTCATCTCAAATTATAACAGAGAGTAATTAGTTTATAGCCAATGCAAAGCAATTGGCAGAGAGGTACAAAGTACAACATGTTCTATTTAATTCCCTGAATGCAGAAACCTGTAAGCCAGGAAGACAAAGTAACTGGCATATACATAGTTCTACTGGTCAAGAGAAAGGACAGAAGCAATCTTAGTAAGTGGTCCTTAGAGTGCAATGACAGCTCTGTTGGAGAGGGGGATGTTAAAAAACAACTTCCAGCAGAGGCACGCATGTACTTGAACAAATATACTCTGGGTAAGCCAGGTTTAAAACAGATCTAGTCTTTCCTCTCTTACTTGATAAAAATGCACACTTATTTATCTAAGTGGAAGGGGCAATGAATCTAGCCTTGAAATTGGCATTTCTGTTTACTTTCTGTGCATGCTGTAAGCAACTTTTTGACAATCATCTAATCATTGACAGTCTGATAGTACTTAACCTTTTTGTGAACAATATGGAAACTTTCAGTTTTATCCTTGTATGGTCCTACATTACACATTATGCATGTTTGTATTTGCAGACCTCTACATATCATAACAGCAAACAAACCACTAAGGCTATAGCCAAAGAATCAGCCTACTGAAATGGAATAAAATAGTATAATATAAAGAGTACTGTAGCATCTTTAGTAATATAACATCCTCATACTGAAATGGAATAAAATAGTACAATATAAAGAGTACTGTAGCATCTTTAGTAATATTACATCCTCGTACTGAAATGAAATAAAATAGTATAATATAAAGAGTACTGCAGCATCTTTAGTAATATAACATCCTCATACAAAAATGGAATAAAATAGTATAATATAAAGAGTACTGCAACATCTTTAGTAATATAACATCTTCATACTGAAATGGAATAAAACAGTATAATATAAAGAGTACTGCAGCATCTTTAGTAATATAACATCCTCATACCGAAAAGGAATAAAATAGTATAATATAAAGAGTACTGCAGCATCTTTAGTAATATTACATCCTCATACTGAAATGGAATAAAATAGTATAATATAAGAGTACTGCAGCATCTTTAGTAATATAACATCCTCAAACCGAAATGGAATAAAATAGTATATTATATAGAGTACTGCAGCATCTTTAGTTATATAACATCCTCATACCAAAATGGAATAAAATAGTATAATATAAAGAGTACTGCAGCATCTTTAGTAATATAACATCCTCATACTGAAATGGAATAAAATAGTATAATATAAAGAGTACTGCAGCATCTTTAGCAATATAACATCCTCATACTGAAATGGAATAAAATAGTATAATATTAAGAGTACTGCAGCATCTTTAGTAATATTACATCCTCATACTGAAATGGAATAAAATGTATTTATTTATTTATTTTATTTTACATTTGTTGACCGGGCTAGTCTAGCTGGATATATGTCCATTTTCAGTAGAGGCCCGGGGGGATAAGCTCCAAAACAGATTCACTAAAGTACACATCTACAGAAGTACATATGTGAGATGCAATTACATTCATCATTATGAAGACAATATAAGTGGCCATAGGTATATAGAGTATAAAAAAAATACAAAATATTGTCAAGACTAAGATGTTCAAAAGGATTAACAGCAGAACTTGTATAATATAATTGTAGATAGGAAAGGAGGAATAAAAGGAAAGTAAAATGGAGTTAAAGGTGATTAAAAAATCAAGTAGTAAAGCATGTCCCTTTTTAGTGAGTACACAAATAGGTAAGACTATGTGGGAGAGGTAGAACGGTAGTTGTTAAGAAGAGATTGTTGCAGAGATGTGAAGGTGGGGTTGAACAAAGTGGCGAGAGCATTGTTCAGTCAGGTTTAGTACAGGGGCACATCCATTGTGCTTTAAGGAAGAGCTTAAGTTTATTTTTAAACAGAGATATAGAGGGATGAGTGGAACGTTCAGAGGGAAGTAGGTTCCAGGTTTTCCCAACAGTGTTAGAGAAGAGAGAGTCTCCAGCTCTATTGTTTGATTTACTGATATTTACAAGAAGTTTTTGAGAAGATCTTAGGGACTTCAGGTTATTGTAGGGGTGAATAAGGTTAGTTAGGATAGGTGTTTTGGCAGGTTGATAAAGTATTTTATGGGCAATGGTCAGTTGATTAAATTTCAGCTGTTGTTGTAATTCAAGCCACCCTAGGTACTTTAGATTAAGGCAGTGGTGTGTTTTAAATGGGTTACCTGTGGTGAATCTGGCTATATTATTGTAGGAGTTTTCTAGTTTCTTAATGTTATTTTTTGACAGATTAGTAAAGATGGGTGAGGCATAGAGAAGGGTAGAGATTAGATGGGTGTGGGCAATAGTTATTCTGGTTGCAGGAGTGAGGAAGGGTTTGATCCTATAAAGAGAGCCAATTTTTTTGTTAGTAGTTTTCAAAATGTTGTTGATATGAGTGTCAAAGTTAAGGTTGTTGTCTATGGTGATACCTAGCAGTTTGGTAGTAAGATCTTGGGATATGACAGTGCCATTATTGGATGTTACAGTGAAGTCAATTGGGGGAGATTTATTGGTAGGTGTAAAAAGGAGAAGTTTAGTTTTTTTGGGGTTTAGTATGAGGCAGCATTTTGTAAACCATAGTTCTACTGAGTTAAATAAGTCTTGTGTAAGGGAGTGAAGTTTAGATACAGATGTGGCTGAGCATATAAGTGTAGAATCATCAGTGCATTGTATACATGTAGCTTGGGGAACTACTTTGTGAAGGAAATTGATGAATATAGAAAACAGGAGAGGGCCCAGTATGGACCCTTGAGGGACACCAATATTGACAGGAAGTTGGGTAGAAAGAATGATGTTCCAGAGCACAGCTTGATGTCTGTTATTTAAGTAGGACTGGAACCATTTTATAGCTAGTGTGTCAAGTGACAGAGATTTAAGAATGCTTATGAGTATATTGTGATTTACCATGTTGAAAGCCTTGGACAGGTCAATGAAAAGTGCAGAGGAAAGCATGTTAAGGTTATGGTTTTTGTTGATGGTGTTCATGAAGGAAAGTAGGGCAGTAGTAGTGCTATGGGAAGGTCGGAAGCCATGTTGGGAGTTGGAGAGCAGTTTATTATGGAGAAGGTGCTTTAGCAATTGTTTGTGGATACATCTTTCCATAATCTTAGATAAAGGAGAGAGTAGGGCTATGGGATGATAATTAGAGAGTTCAGTGGAGTCTCCCTCCTTATGAAGGGGAATAATGTGGGAGACTTTCCAAAGTTTGGGGATGTATCCTTCAGTAATGGTTCTATTGATGAGAATGGAGATGGGGTAAGCAATAGATTTGGCTGCTAACTGTAAGTATTCTGTGGGTAGTAGGTCAGCAGAAGGAGTGCATGGTTGGAGTTTTTGGATAAGGGTGAGAATTAATGCTATTGATACAGGTTGGAAGACAAATGGAGGTTGTGGGTTAGATTCAGACTTAGATATGGTTCTGTTTTGCGGAGAGAGTTGACTGGCAAGAGTTTGAATTGTTTTGGCGAAAAAGGTATTAAAGGCATCGGCAGTTTGTTTGGGGTTGTCCTTGTCAGTGCCTTGTGGGTTAGGTGTAATAGAATGACCAGGGTGTAATAACTGATTAATACTTGCCCAGAATTTTTGTGGTTTATTATGGTGGGCCTGTTGAGAATGTAGGTAATATTTTTGTTTATCAGACATTATGGCTTTTTTTGTTTCATTTCTCAATTGTTTGAAGTTTTGGAGGTCAATGGGGTTTTTAGTTAAGCGTGATTTATTCCAATATTTATTTCTGAGATGGATCTTTTGCTTAATTTCCTTAGAAAGCCAAGGAGCAGATTTGGTTCTGATCCTAATAGGAGCATGGTGGTTGAGTATGGCTAGGAAATTAGCATTAAAGTAGTCAACAGCCTCATCAAGAGAAAGGTGTTTTAATGGGGACCAATTACATACTCTAAGTTCAGTTAAGAATATATCCAAGTTGAAGTTTTTCTTGGTTCTAATTGTCCTAAATATGGGTTGAAAAGGTGGATAGGTTTTAAGCCTGATAATGTAGGTTAGTAAGTGGTCGCTAATGTTGTCTGGGAGGGTTCCAGAATTGTAAGTCTGGGGTTGATTATTGATGAGTATCCAATCTAAGGTACTTTCTTTCTTATTAGTCTTGTTATTTCTAGTGGGGGAGGTAATAATTTGGGTAAATCCATAGAGATTAATATGGCTAGTGGGGTAGTTGTTGTTGCAACATTTCCAATCAATGTTAAAACCACCTAGGATGATGGTTTCTTGGGGAAGGTTTTGCAATAACCAACAAAGGATGTTTTCAATAGTAGTGATGTTATTTCCTGGAGGAACATAGATGCAGATAATATAGATAGATTTGACTGAGTTTAGCTGAAGCTTGGTAATAGGTATCTCAGCATTACAGTCATGAGGGGGGGTTTGTTTGAAGGTGGTAATTTAAAAATCCGATTTGAATAAGACAGCTACTCCACCACCTTTTTTGGCTACACGGTCGAGACGTAAGATGTTATAACCAGGTAGGGTAACTTCATTGTCTTTAGTCGTGGGTTTTATAAAATAGTATAATATAAAATAATATCATATAAAGAGTACTGCAGCATCTTTAGTAATATTACATCCTCATACTGAAATGGAATAAAATAGTATAATATAAAGAGTACTGTAGCATCTTTAGTAATATAGGATCCTCCTTATAATTTCAGCTACTACACTTGGAAAAACAAAAATACATCAGACAGTGACACAGTAAGGTGTTATTAAGCTGGGCCATAACAGGTGCTTAGATCACAAGATCAGATCCAACATAATGTGATTATACTTCTCAACTATCCAGATTTTCACAGAATGTCCAGATTTTTGCCTGACATTTTTGGTCTGTTCCTCATAAAAATTGTGGTTTTCTGGCAAATCATTTGAGGATTGAAGTCAGTTAATAATTACATACATGTCAGTTTCATACTTCATATCCTTCAGAAAAATGCACGCTGACACAAAAACTATTATTTTAGCAATTTTCTAAGTTTCTAAGAGCAGTACATATAAACTGCCCCTGATTCTGGGCTTTTATTCCTCCATTATTTGTGCCTTTGTCCAGACTTTCTGCACTTAGAGGTTGAGATGTATGTATGCCATATAGATCATAGAACATTCTGTACCTCATAATTTGAAAAAAAAAGTCAATGCAAGTGCTGCTATACAAGCCCGCAACATTCTGTGTTAGTGTGTAAGAACTATGTACAGTTAAGCTATACACTGCATCACGCTTTATTTTTTGTTTATTTATTTATTGAAGAGCATTTCTGGGATAGTAGAAAGATCTCAATGGACCATTTTCAGGCACAGCCCAGGTGAATAGGTTCACATAATAAAACATATTTACAGATAAAAGGATATGCTAAAAACAAATTCATATACATATTCACAGTCCCCAAGAATATGCTACAATATTCAGTTCAATAAGCAGTTTGCAATGTCAAAACGTGGATGGAAAAATGGAATTAACATATATAACTATAATGTTAACATTTATAAACCAGTACATTCAAAGCCCCTACTTTTACACACTAAACTACCAGATCACAGGGAAACCACACTCTTTTTCTTGTCAGTACTGGGATATAGATATAAGACGTATAAATAGTTTTTGCGTATTACTTGAAATATTTTTTCTGCCCCTTGAAGACACATTTTGATTATATCTCCACTACCTCATATGTAATAAAGGAACAACACATGCTGCCTCAGTTTTGTGTTAGCTCAAAATAATATTTGACTTGCATGATTGTTTCTGCTTAATTCAGATGTTGAATATATTACCATGACTGTGGCAAACCGCAGCAGACAGATTCAACTCACTCAAGCTTAAAACACCTTTTCTGTATACTTTCTTTAACTAAGTCACTTACCAGCTTATAATAGGCAGTATTAGAAAAGGAAAGGATTTATTAACATAGTGATACAAAGATTATTAATCTGAGATGTCCTGCAATGGGGAAATTAATCTTTAGCATATTTTATTCATATTTCCCAATTTATATTCATATGTTCATAACTGAGAGACCTACATGTTATTGAAGTATAAGGTGTGAAACATCAATGTAGAAGACAGGACTGAAATTGTTGGATTATATCAAACCATACCAGAAATTTTGCTAGCTGTTTGTTAGTAATTATGAAAATTAAAAATATTTCCATATGTAATTAATACCTCAAAAATGAGTGACTTACAAACTGTTGCATGACATTAAGTGAACCCTTAGATGTTGTTGAAGAAAACTGTCTTTTCATATTTACACTACAAGTTGCACATCTTGAGAGATATCCAGTATTTTTTGTTTTGCAAAATTATACAATTAAGTATAATGTTTTCATATTTCTGTAAATAACTCAAAACATGCACTTACAGAGGAATTTCTTGTTATCATGTGAAAGCTTATATCTGGGTAACAATTTTTTTTAACAATATATGTCTATGTTCTACAGTTTTCAAGATATATAACATTTTTTGTAAAAGTTTGCAAACAATACAATTTTGGTGTGTGTGTATTATAATATATTGCAGTATTTATGGAAAAGACTATGAATATACTTACTATACCCACAGTAAAGAATACTTCTTACTGATAATATTGCTATTTGAACAGTTTTAATAACTTTTATTGTTCAAAAATATTTACATTGGTTTAGCTTATGCTTTTTAAGTTTATTTTTTCAGAAAATGCTCTGAAATGTAAGATATGTGTAGACTGCTGGAGGTGTGACATTCCACACCACATAGGTGTTAATGTGTTAGTCTGAAATTCAAAGTCAGTGACACCTTCACTCTATATTCATCTCATATTTTTGTCTCACAGTTCAGTGCATAATTCAATAAATTATTGAAACCAGATACTGTTCCACTCTTTGCTAAATCCTTCCTCAATAAAATCCTGTGGAACCATTTCAAGTATTCCTACCTTCCGTCAACAAACAGAAAAGATAGCTTTCAATAAAATCATGCACCATTGTATTCATGCAGCCACTATGCAACACACACACACACACACACACACACACACACACACACACACACACACACACACACACACACACACACACACACACACACACACACAAAACAGTTTCAAGAGAGGTTACAATATAATCCCAGCCTTTAACAACACATGCACAGAAACAAAATAGTTGGCCGAATAGACCGTTTTGAATATAAAGACTTCAGATATGGTAAAGCATTACTGATAATGCATGAAGTCGTTACATTGAGTAACAGCCTGTCAAAAGTTGTTCAGTGCTATATTGTATAACAGAAGGATGCATCAAACAGTGTGTGTGTGTGTGTGTGTGTGTGTGTGTGGAGGAGGACAATAAAGCAGTGCAGATGATAGGTGTGCATTTCAGTTATATTTGTGTCAGTGTTAAGGTGTAGGATGTTCTCTGCTCTCTGTAGTTAGATAAAACATTCAACAACATGAATATAAATTCCAGAGGTGGGCAATTTCCTTCACTTCCTGTGAATACCGGCATTCATTTTTTTTCTGTGCATTTGTATTGATGGGATAAGTACCACTACATTGTTCTCAAGACAGTGTTTGTTATTGTGCCTTTGCTGTTCTGTTGCTCAGGCAAGGACTTCAGTCATGCATGCGGCATTTATGTATGCATGTACAGTGGATCTAGAATGTGTACACACCCCTATTAAAATGCCAGGTTTTTGTAATATAAAAAAATGAGACCACAATAAATCATTTCAAAACTTTTCCCACCTTTAATGTGACATATTACCTGTACAATTCAATTGAAAAACAAATCTGTTAGGGGAAAAAATATAAAAAATAAAAAGCATACATTAAGCTGGTTGCATAAGTGTGCACACCCTTAAACTAATACTTTGTTGTGTGTGCAAACCCTTAAACTAATACTTTGTTGAAGCATCTTTTGATTTAATTACAGCATTCAGTCTTCTTGGGTGCACACCTGCCATCAATTAGAGAGACTCTGATTACCACCACATAAGGTTCAACTGTCCTAGTAAGATTTTCCTGACATTTACTCAGTTGTCTGCTACAGCAAAAGCCAGGGTTCACAGAGAGCTTACAAAGCATCAAAGGGATCTCATTGTTGAAACGTATCAGTCAGGAGAAGGGCATAAAAAAATTCCCACAGTACTGGATATACCATGGAACACAGTGAAGACAGTCATCACAAAGTGGAGAAAATATGGGACAACAGTGAAATTGTAAACAATTGTATGCCCCCCAAAAAAAACTGATGAAAAGACAAGACAAAAACTGGCCAGGGAGGCTGCCAAGAGACCTACAGCAACACTGAAGGAGTTGCTGGAATTTCTGCAAGTACTGGTTGTGTACTACATATGACAACAATGTCCTGTATTCTCCATATGTCTGGACTGTGGGGTAGGGTTGCAAGATGGAAGCCTTTTCTTACACATAAAAACATCCAGGCCTGGCTAAAATTTGCAAAACAATACAGCAAGGCTCCCAAAAGCATGTGGGAAAATGTGTTATGGTCTGACGAGACCAAGGTTGAACATTTTGCCACAATTGCAAAAGGTATGCTTGGCGCAGAAACAACACTTCACATCACCAAAAGAACACCATCCCCACGGTGAAGCATTGCGGTGGCAGTATTATGCTTTGAAGTTGCTTGTCTTCATTTGGAACTGGGGCTTTAGTCAAGGTGGAGGCAATTATGAACAGTTCCAAACACCAGACACTTTTGGCCCAAAACCTTCAGGCATCTGCTAGAAAGCTGAAGATGAAGAGGAATTTCACCCTTCTACACAACAATGACCCCAAGAATACATCTAAATCAACAAAAGAATGGCTTCACCAGAAGAAAAAGTTTTGGGATGGCCCAGCCATAGACCAAACCTAAGTCCAATAGAAAATCTGTGGGGTGACCTGAAGAGGGCTGTGCACAACAGATGCCCTCACAATCTGACAAATTTGAAGCACTTTTGCAAGGAAGAGTGGGCAAATATTGCCAAGTGAAGATGTGCCATGCTGATAGGCTCCTACCCAAGAAAACTGAATGCTGTAATTAAATCAAAAGATGCTTCAATAAAGTATTAGTTTAAGGGTGTGCACACACAACAAAGTATTAGTTTAAAGGTGCGCACACTTATGCAACCAGTGTATTGTACATTTTTTATTTTTTGTATTTTTCCCCTAACAGGTTTGTTTTTCAATTGAATTGTACAGGTTATAGGTCACATTAAAGGTGGGAAATGTTTTGAAATGATTTATTGTGGCCTCATTTTTGTATATCACAAAAACCTGGCATTTTTACAGGGGTGTGTACACTTTTTATATCCACTGTATATACTTGTATGTGCATGTGTGTTCAGTGAAACAACAGTGTTAGCATTTTGTTCCACTCGCCTGCAGTGTTCTGATATGGGGTTGTCAAAGAGCTGTTTGTTCTTTTATAATAAGGATGGTAAGTTTTTGTACGGTTAACAGTGTTTTGATTTTGTTATTATCACATGTTTCATTAGTTATCTAATTCCAGAAATTGCATTGTTTAGCCACTTGTTATAAATACTGAGAACTGTGAAACCAGTGTTGTTCACATTTCAGCAGGTCAAAGGAACTAGTAATAAGGAAAGGTATTTGCAGAGATATATGTTCATAGATTCTTAGGTTCATAGGTTCATACTAGGCTATCTGCCCTAGGGCATTTATAAGCCTAGCCAGAGTATGTTTGGCTTTCGCCACCCATTTTAAATTAATTTTGCTATGCCCTTTTTTGAGGTTAGTATACTGTGCCTCTGTCTAACAGTGACACAGAAGTGATACCCGGGGTAAACCTATGATCTGCCATCCACTCATCTAGATTCCTCTTGAAGAGAGTCAATGAGGGACTCTGCCTAACCTGGACTGGGATTTTATTCCAGAGTGAAGGGAGCCTCTGGGTTATGAATCTGTCCCTCCAGCATATCCTATTTATTTCAGGGCTGAGGTTCAAGTCTCTCGAGCGCGTAGCTCGATGGGATTTGGATTTTTTGAGGTGCAGCATGTCCCTTAATTCCGGGTTGGACATGGCTTTATACGTCAGGCACAGATCGCCTCTGAGCAGGCGGTATGCCACTGAGTAGAGCTGGAGTTTCTTTAACCGGGCAGCATATGGCATCTGTTTGAGCCCTTTGATCCTCTTGGTGAGGTACTTTTGGGGTCTTTCCAGTTGCTGCAGGTGTCTGGTAAGGTACATCCCAAAAGGGGCATTGTACTCGATTATGGGCCTGATGAGGGATGAGTAAAGAGGCATGATGACCTCCCCTGATCTAGATGTGAATCCCTTCATGATTAGGTGGGCTATATAAAATGTTTTTCTAACCACTTTGGCCACGTGGTTGTCAAATGAGAGATTGCTATCAACTTGGGTCCCCAGGTCCCTAATTACTTCTTCTGTACTTAATGGATTACCACCTATGTGGTAATTTGTGGACACTATTGTTTTTGCCAAAGGGGATGCCTATACACTTTTTGCCGTTTAGCTTGAGGCCATGGCTCTGGCACCAGTTGTCTGTTTCTATGAGGCCCTTTTGGAGGATGCTTGTGTTGGCTGGAGAGTCGATTATGGCACCCACTTTGCAGTCATCTGCGAACTTAGTCAGCCACAGTCCTTCCGTGTTGGCCTGTACCTCCGAGAAATATATACCGAACAAGAGAGGTCCCAGGACTGAGCCTTATGGGACACCACTTGTAGCTGGTTTGGAGTCTGACATGGTTCCAGCAATTCTAACCATGTGGTTTCTGTCCTTGAGCCAGTTTGCAACCCATCTAGTGACATACGGGTTTATATTTAAGCTGGTGAGCTTATCTATAATGCCTGAGTGGGGTATTGTATCGAAGGCTTTTGCGAGGTCCAGGTAGGCTGTGTGGACCACCTTCCCTTCGTCAATGGCCTTGGTGATGGTTTCAAAGAAGTTGATCAGGTTTAAGAGGCAGGATCTGCCCTTAACAAAGCCAAACTGGGTAGGATCCAGTGTCTGTAGGTCCCCAATATTTTTATTTATGAGGTCCATGATGATTCTTTCCATAGCTTTGCAGACCAAGCTAGTCAGGCTTATGGGGCAATAGTTTTCAGGGTCCGTTGAGGCACCACCTTTGTGGAGAGGGACCACTGTTGCTGTACGCCACTCTTTGGGTACATATCCTGTAGTAAGGCTGAGATTGAACGGTAGTTTTATGTTTGGGTTTAGCTCTTCTTGGAGTTCATGTAGGACGCAGCCCGGGACACCGTCTGGTCCCATTGATGCTCTGTTTTTTGCTTTGGAGAGGGCGGCTCTTACCTGAGCATCTGAGATGTCAGGGGCAGCACTCTGCTGGGATAGATATTTGCCCTTTGGTGGGGGTTTGCGCTGAACCTGTCAGCTAGGATGTTGGCAATGTCTGTGGGTTCGGTGTATTTTTTGTCATTTTGGACTAATTCTGAGCATATCTGGGAATTCCCACCCAGGTTCCTAACATAACTAAAGAAAGCCTTGTGATTATCCTTAGTGTCCTATGCAATTTTTCTCTCGAAGCTGGCCTTAGACGATTTTATGAGTGCCCGTAGTTTTTTGCTGATACTGATCAGAGATGCCTTCTCGTTTTGGGATTTTGCTCTATCATGTAGTAGCTTCCTCCTTCTATTGTATAGTTTATTTATGGCTGGGGTCCACCAGACAGGACGTCTGCCTTTGGAGGATTGGGTCTTGGTTTTATTTGGGGTTGCATGATCCATGCATTCCTGAAGGTGTTCATAGAATGCATTTAATGGGCTGTATTTTCCACAGGCCTGGGGGCTTGGAAGGATTCCACCTTGGTATTGAGGAGTGTGAAATTTGCTTTAGAGAAGTTTTTCGCTGTGGTTTTCTGGACAGGGGGTGGGGTCGGGATGTGAATATCCAGTTGGATTAGTTTATGGTCTGATCTTACCAGTGAGGGATACACTTCTGGTCTGGAGCACAGAGTCCCCATGTTGGTGATGATCAGGTCCAGTATGTTTTCCCCTCTTGTGGGAGTGGTGACAAGTTGTTCCATAGCATTTGAGTTTATGAATTCTAGGAACCTTTGGGCTAGGGTGTTGGAGCTAGAGTAATGCTCCCAGTCTATGTTTGGGTAGTTGAAGTCGCCCAATATAATGGTGTTTGGAGAGACCTTCATATTTTCCAGTGTTCTCAGGAAGGCTGAGTGGGGTTCCTAGGTTTGGGAGGGTGGTCTGTAGCAAGCTATAAACTGGAAGGCAGTTTTACCCACTGTTAGTTGCACATGGATAGTCTCTGATGCTCCGTGCTGTGCCACCAACCTGGAGGTGTGGGTATCTTTGATGAATATTGATACTCCCCCTCCTTTTGTAGTTCGGTCCAAGTGTTGGGGCTGAAAAGCATGGTATGAGGTATAACCTGGTAGTGCTGAGGTGCTCTCGGGAGCCCTGAACCAGGTTTCTGTTACTGCACAGATATCGATGTTCTCCATGCTAAGGAGAGTTTTGAGTGCAAGCATCTTGAGGTTTAGACTTCTGGCGTTGAGTAGCATTACTCTTAGTTTCTTATCCCTTGTGATACCTATGGAGATGGGTTTGTCTTTTGAGCCTTGCCTAAAAAAGGCACTATGGGGGTAGCAAGAGCCTTTGCCAATATCCGAAAGCCCAGGGATGACAGGTGCAAACCGTCTTTAGCGAAGCATCGTGGCTTGTCGAGCATATCATCCCAGGCTGACAGGCATTGGATCCCCTATGAATGACACCAATACTTAAGCCAATTGTTGAAATTGATCATCTTGTCTTCATATTGTGGCATCATTCTTGGTGAGGGTAAGATGCTACTCAAGGTCAGGGTCATACCGGCCTGGGCTACATGCTCAGAGAGCTCCTCTATGTCTCTTTTCATGTAGTCCAGGGAAGTACGTCTCAGGTCATTCACACCAGCAAGGACAATGACTGAGTCATATTTGTACTTGCCTTGGAGTGACCTGAGTTCTTGTGTTATGTGGCGGATCCTAGTGCCCGACAGGCTGCTCACCGTGACCTTCTCCTTGTTCTGCCTGGTGAGCGGGACGTCAGTGTGCCTGATGATAGGGTCACCTATTACAAGTGTATCAGGTGTGTTGTTTAGCCTTAAGGGCTGTGACTGTTCGGCACACTGGCTTTGTGAGATATGTGTTGCACATGTTTTGTTTTGGGGTAGCGGTTGCTTGGGTGTCTGCTTTGGAGGTCTCTGCTGCTTAGGCAGATCTTTATTTAGAGCCTCCGAGTATGTTTTTGTGTGATTATGTGTTTGGTTTGCTGTCGTGGTAGGTCTATGTGAGACTGGAATTGTAGTGAGTGTGGTTTCCTTCGCCTCCTGACTGGTTATGCCAGTACTCAGTTGAGAGAGCTTAGCCTCCAGTTTGGCTATATGGTTGCATCTCTCACATGTGTTGGAATTTGTTGGGAGGAAGAGAGGGTTGTCTGTGTACATGAGGCAGTTGTAACATTGCCTCAAGATTCCCAGATTCACCAGCTGGACCGGAGAGGAGATTGACAACTGACCTTTGGACATGCTAGAATAGTATTGGGAATTCCTTTATAATTGAAAACAAGGGCCAATGGGGAACAAGGTACTCGAGGGGAGTTTGTGCGGGTGTAGTGCTTTTAATTTTTTAGTGCTGATTTATATAATTGCTTAGTGAGCAAGTGCCATGTAACTTAAGTGCAATGTGTTACAGGTAACTTAAATGCAAAAATGACAAACTGTAACTTTCTTTCAAGTGAAACAACGAAATAAGTACAGCAAGCAATACATATATCACTAGGGATCCACAGAAGCACTGAAAAGCCGCGTTTTAGGTGGAATTAGCGTTCCAGGGAAATAACAAACAAACAACAAGCATACAAACAAAGCTAGATTCAGCAGGCCTGGATCTAGTCTATGCTACAGCAAACATGGTGTACCAATTTCAGTAAGAAACAGTTCAAATATGCAGGCACTATAAACCTTTAACCAGAAATTCCCAGCTCAGAAGGGCAGAGTCCAGCCTCTCCTCCCACAAGAGTGCAGACCACGAACCTTCTTAATGTAAAATAACTAGCCTGAAGCCCAAGTGCTTAAACCAGAACTAATACACTTTTAGAATAACAGACACTGAGCTCTCAATCAGTAGTTCCCAATTTAAAAGGATGTAAGCTACCTGAACTGCCACCACAGTGCATGCCTCAAACCTTCCTAATGTAAAACAACTGGTCTGAAGCCCAAGTGCTTAATCCAAAAGACTTAGAATGATAGCTACATTTTAATCAAGTTACTACCAAGCAGTAATAAATACAATTGAATACTTTAAAGAATTCCTGGATTAGTGCTCAAGTTATACAAACAAATCTAGATTCAGCAGGCCTGGATCTAGTCTATGCTACAGCAAACAAGGTGTACCAATTTCAGTAAGAAGCAGTTCAGATATGCATGCACTATAAGCCTTTAACCAGAAATTCCCAGCTCAGAAGGCCAGAGTCCAGCCTCTCCTCCCACAAGAGTGCAGACCACGAACCCTCTTAATGTAAAATAACTGGCCTGAAAGCCCAAGTGCTTAAACCAGAATTAATACACTTTTAGAATAACAGACACTGAGCCCTCAATCAGCAGTTCCCAACTTAGAAGGATGAAAGCTACCTGTTCTGCCACTACAGTGCAGACCACAAACCCTCTTAATGTAAAACAACTGGTCTGAAGCCCAAGTGTTTAAACTAAAAGGCTTAGAATGAGTTACACCAAGCAGTAATAAATACAATTGAGTACTTTTAAGATGACGCAAAAGCAAAATAAAGTAGGAAGAAACACAAATACAGTAAAAGCAGATAATTTTTTTTTTTCAGAAAAGTAGCAAAAGCAGTAGTAAAAACAATTCTCATGCAGTGCAAGCTGACACACTTGAGTATGTAGCAATATTAGTCCACACACAGTTTGAAAAAATGTAATTAAATTAAAAAGGACTAAAAGCAAGTGCAGAAAGGGTTTATTAGGTAGAATGTGGTAAAAAGATGGGACTGGGGGAGTGTCCTAGATCAAATCTACAGTGGGGCGGGCACTGCAAAAGCCACTAAATTTAAACTACAACCAAGAACAGGGAGGGGTGGGGGGAACCAGTTTCAACACAGATGTGAGGAATGTGCAAATTATAAAGCCAACAAATATATACTGATCTCTATATATTTGCAGAGCAATAAGACAACAGATATCTAAGAAACAATTTAGCTCTATAATACAGAATAATACAGAAAAATATACTCAGCTCTATATATTTGCAGATAGTCTTGTAAGGCTGTCTCTCAAACTAAGGTTCCAGTTTGAATGCAGATTGTTATGCTATGATATGCATTTATGCTTGGATATATACAATGTCGCATGAGTTTCCTCCGGGTGCTCCGGTTTCCTTCCACATCCCAAAGACATGCTGTAGGTGGATTGGACACTTTAAATTGGCCCTAGGTGTGAGTGTGTGCATGTGTGTGCCTTTTGTGGAAGGTTGGGCACCAGGCTGGCAATGCGACACTGTAAAACTCCACTGCCAATCATGAGCGGACAGGTGATCCGCTGTGGCGACCCCTAACTGGGAAAAGCCGAAAGGAGAAGAATAAAATGCTTGGATGTATACAATAACATTTAATATATGGAAATTAATTATCTATTTTTTTCTTCCACTAACAGACAAGTTATAGTAAATATGGATGTATTGAGACAGCATCAGTATCTTGAAATTGTGTTTTGTTACTTGGTGAATGTCTTTCATTAGGTTAACACAAGGTAACCTGGAAAGTATAATATATTTAATTATACATAATGGAATAATATTTCAGGTTAACACAAGATCCAATTAAATATTAAATGATGTAGGACTGCCATCTATTTCTCTAGGCTGTAGGACTAATTATGATTTTTTTATTTTTTGCTGATGCATTAACTATATATGATGCAAACACAGTTTCAAATAAAATAGTACCTTGCACTCAGATAAGGGAGAGAAGAGAGAGATCATCTAATCTAACAATTCTATAACTTGTTTAGTCTAAACTAGAAGACAGAGAATCATGCAAACTCTTCAACTCAGCAATATTGTTGCACATTTACTAAAATGGTTAGGGACTATTAGCATGATATCAAATACAGAGAAAGAAAAAAAAAATACCAAGGAGTATAACCATCATGAAATATATTACTGAGATAAAATGTTCTTTAGAATCACACAAAATATTTAATACCTAAAAAATGATAACGGTGAAGTACCACCTTAATGAGTGCTGAGAAAAAGGAAACCTTGACAGGTACCTTTAGTAATAAATGATTTTTGAGATGCATCTTCTACTTACCCTTCTACAAACAACACTCCACTGATAGGTTCTCAATCTTCTCCTGCCCTCCTGGGTTCTACCCGCTCCGTTCGCCCTTCGGCTCATTCCACTTCCCTACCCTGCCCCCAAATTCCACCCGCCCCCAGCACCTCCACCGTTATCCCTCCTTAAACCACACCCACTGCCATTCTACACTAATCAGTCTCCTACACTCTGGAAACACCCATTCATTTTTCCCGCCCAAATTAAAACTTCATTCACCTCTCCAAGAACATCCCACCTAGCCAATAGGTTTCCATTTCTCCCTCCAACACCCACTCCCAAACCACACCCCCTCCAATCCTAACACAAGTCTCCACTCCCACACTACTATTTAGGTACATACCAGCTCCTCTATACATAATTATCTCTTATATACATATATAATTCAACAACAACATTGCTCCTCTAAGTAACACTATTTCAACATGCTCACAAAACCCTCTTCCATCTCCCTTTTACTACTACTACTTCTTAATTTATCCTATCTTCACTACCTCTCCCAACTCATTATTTCCTACCATTCACAATCCTTCCATGTAACCAACTATCTTAACTCCCCTCTCTCACACTCACACTCTCCTATTTCTCCCCATCTATATCCTACAAAAAACCTCCTTCTTTTCCCATACAAACTTATCACCTCTCAGACACATTCTACCCCCATAACTACTAGCAAATTCTTCAGAATCACAATAGAACCCAATCTTTTTACTAAACTGTCTAGTTACCTTCATGACTCTTTCCTTCATCTGATTACCACTCTATTATCAGGTGATATCCATCCAAACCCAGGCCCCCCGACCACAACCACTATAGACAAGTCCATATTACTTACTTCTTTAAACTCCCAAAGTATAGTAAACAAAGTCCGCTTGCTTTTACCATAAAGGGTATCCTCCTGCAATACTCGTGTCACAACAGCCAGATGTACATCACTCTAATAAGCAGATAAGTAAGAAAACAGCCTACAAAAAGGTGAGAAATTTAAAAGCCAACTGCCTCCTGACTGGTTATGCCAGTACTCAGTTGAGAGAGCTTAGCCTCCAGTTTGGCTATATGGTTGCATCTCTCACATGTGTTGGAATTTGTTGGGAGGAAGAGAGGGTTGTTCAGGTACATGAGGCAGTTGTAACATTGCCTCAAGATTCCCAGATTCACCAGCTGGACCGGAGAGGAGATTGACAACTGACCTTTGGACATGCTAGAATAGTATTGGGAATTCCTTTATAATTGAAAACAAGGGCCAATGGGGAACAAGGTACTCGAGGGAGTTTGTGCGGTGTAGTGCTTTTAATTTTTAGTGCTGATTTATATAATTGCTTAGTGAGCAAGTGCCATGTAACTTAAGTGCAATGTGTTACAGGTAACTTAAAATGCAAAATGACAAACTGTAACTTTCTTTCAAGTGAAACAAGGAAATAAGTACAGCAAGCAATACATATATCACTAGGGATCCACAGAAGCACTGAAAATCCGCTTTAGGTGGAATTAGCGTTCCAGGGAAATAAACAACAAACAAACAACAAGCATACAAACAAAGCTAGATTCAGCAGGCCTGGATATAGTCTATGCTACAGCAAACATGGTGTACCAATTTCAGTAAGAAACAGTTCAAATATGCAGGCACTATAAACCTTTAACCAGAAATTCCCAGCTCAGAAGGGCAGAGTCCAGCCTCTCCTCCCACAAGAGTGCAGACCACGAACCTTCTTAATGTAAAATAACTAGCCTGAAGCCCAAGTGCTTAAACCAGAACTAATACACTTTTAGAATAACAGACACTGAGCTCTCAATCAGTAGTTCCCAACTTAAAAGGATGTAAGCTACCTGAACTGCCACCACAGTGCATGCCTCAAACCTTCCTAATGTAAAACACCTGGTCTGAAGCCCAAGTGCTTAATCCAAAAGACTTAGAATGAAAGCTACATTTTAATCAAGTTACTACCAAGCAGTAATAAATACAATTGAATACTTTAAAGAATTCCTGGATTAGTGCTCAAGTTATACAAACAAATCTAGATTCAGCAGGCCTGGATCTAGTCTATGCTACAGCAAACAAGGTGTACCAATTTCAGTAAGAAGCAGTTCAGATATGCATGCACTATAAGCCTTTAACCAGAAATTCCCAGCTCAGAAGGCCAGAGTCCAGCCTCCTCCCACAAGAGTGCAGACCACGAACCCTCTTAATGTAAAATAACTGGCCTGAAAGCCCAAGTGCTTAAACCAGAATTAATACACTTTTAGAATAACAGACACTGAGCCCTCAATCAGCAGTTCCCAACTTAGAAGGATGAAAGCTACCTGTTCTGCCACTACAGTGCAGACCACAAACCCTCTTAATGTAAAACAACTGGTCTGAAGCCCAAGTGTTTAAACTAAAAGGCTTAGAATGAGTTACACCAAGCAGTAATAAATACAATTGAGTACTTTTAAGATGACGCAAAAGCAAAATAAAGTAGGAAGAAACACAAATACAGTAAAAGCAGATAATTTTTTTTTTCAGAAAAGTAGCAAAAGCAGTAGTAAAAACAATTCTCATGCAGTGCAAGCTGACACACTTGAGTATGTAGCAATATTAGTCCACACACAGTTTGAAAAAATGTAATTAAATTAAAAAGGACTAAAAGCAAGTGCAGAAAGGGTTTATTAGGTAGAATGTGGTAAAAAGATGGGACTGGGGGAGTGTCCTAGATCAAATCTACAGTGGGGCGGGCACTGCAAAAGCCACTAAATTTAAACTACAACCAAGAACAGGGAGGGGTGGGGGGGAACCAGTTTCAACACAGATGTGAGGAATGTGCAAATTATAAAGCCAAAAAATATATACTGATCTCTATATATTTGCAGAGCAGTAAGACAACAGATATCTAAGAAACAATTTAGCTCTATAATACAGAATAATACAGAAAAATATACTCAGCTCTATATATTTGCAGATAGTCTTGTAAGGCTGTCTCTCAAACTAAGGTTCCAGTTTGAATGCAGATTGTTATGTTATGATATGCATTTATGCTTGGATATATACAATGTCGCATGAGTTTCCTCCGGGTGCTCCGGTTTCCTCCCACATCCCAAAGACATGCTGTAGGTGGATTGACACTTTAAATTGGCCCTAGGTGTGAGTGTGTGCATGTGTGTGCCTTTGTGGAAGGTTGGGCACCAGGCTGGCAATGCGACACTGTAAAACTCCACTGCCAATCATGAGCGGACAGGTGATCCGCTGTGGCGACCCCTAACTGGGAAAAGCCGAAAGGAGAAGAATAAAATGCTTGGATGTATACAATAACATTTAATATATGGAAATTAATTATCTATTTTTTTCTTCCACTAACAGACAAGTTATAGTAAATATGGATGTATTGAGACAGCATCAGTATCTTGAAATTGTGTTTTGTTACTTGGTGAATGTCTTTCATTAGGTTAACACAAGATAACCTGGAAAGTATAATATATTTAATTATACATAATGGAATAATATTTCAGGTTAACACAAGATCCAATTAAATATTAAATGATGTAGGACTGCCATCTATTTCTCTAGGCTGTAGGACTAATTATGATTTTTTTATTTTTGCTGATGCATTAACTATATATGATGCAAACACAGTTTCAAATAAAATAGTACCTTGCACTCAGATAAGGGAGAGAAGAGAGAGATCATCTAATCTAACAATTCTATAACTTGTTTAGTCTAAACTAGAAGACAGAGAATCATGCAAACTCTTCAACTCAGCAATATTGTTGCACATTTACTAAAATGGTTAGGGACTATTAGCATGATATCAAATACAGAGAAAGAAAAAAAATACCAAGGAGTATAACCATCATGAAATATATTACTGAGATAAAATGTTCTTTAGAATCACACAAAATATTTAATACCTAAAAAATGATAACGGTGAAGTACCACCTTAATGAGTGCTGAGAAAAAGGAAACCTTGACAGGTACCTTTAGTAATAAATGATTTTTGAGATGCATCTTCTACTTACCCTTCTACAAACAACACTCCACTGATAGGTTCTCAATCTTCTCCTGCCCTCCTGGGTTCTACCCGCTCCATTCGCCCTTCGGCTCATTCCACTCCACTACCCTGCCCCCAAATTCCACCCACCCCCAGCACCTCCACCGTTATCCCTCCTTAAACCACACCCACTGCCATTCTACACTAATCAGTCTCCTACACTCTGGAAACACCCATTCATTTTTCCCGCCCAAATTAAAACTTCATTCACCTCTCCAAGAACATCCCACCTAGCCAATAGGTTTCCATTTCTCCCTCCAACACCCAGTCCCAAACCACACCCCCTCCAATCCTAACACAAGTCTCCACTCCCACACTACTATTTAGGTACATACCAGCTCCTCTATACATAATTATCTCTTATATACATATATAATTCAACAACAACATTGCTCCTCTAAGTAACCCTATTTCAACATGCTCACAAAACCCTCTTCCATCTCCCTTTTACTACTACTACTTCTTAATTTATCCTATCTTCACTACCTCTCCCAACCCATTATTTCCTACCATTCACAATCCTTCCATGTAACCAACTATATTAACTCCCCTCTCTCACACTCACACTCTCCTATTTCTCCCCATCTATATCCTACAAAAAAAACCTCCTTCTTTTCCCATACAAACTTATCACCTCTCAAACACATTCTACCCCCATAACTACTAGCAAATTCTTCAGAATCACAATAGAACCCAATCTTTTTACTAAACTGTCTAGTTACCTTCATGACTCTTTCCTTCATCTGATTACCACTCTATTATCAGGTGATATCCATCCAAACCCAGGCCCCCCGACCACAACCACTATAGACAAGTCCATATTACTTACTTCTTTAAACTCCCAAAGTATAGTAAACAAAGTCCCAAACCTCCATGCCTGGCTCATACACAATAAACCTGACATCCTATCCATCTCTGAAACCTGTTTAAAACCCCATATAAAAGACTCTGAAATAATTCCACCAAACTATTCTATCATAAGAAAAGGCAGGCCTCACAAAAAAGGTGGAGGAGTAGCTCTCCTATACTCATCCTCCTTGTTAGTTACTCCCTATAACAAACCTATTCCACACTTTAACAACGCCAAACTACTCCTCACTCTTCTACAAGTCAACAAACACAAACACATATGTCTAGTTTCCCTCTATATCCCCCCAGGGGATAATATTTCTACACTCGAAGATATCCTCTCCTGGCTCTCCAATAGCATTAGTAATGAAACCATAATCTTAGGAGACATGAATATTAACTGGGCCTCCATTCAGTCTCTGACAAACTCTCTTAACATCAACCTCTACAATTTTTCACAGCTAATCAACTCTGTAACTCGCCCCTCTAAAAACCTCTCTAGCAGGAGTATTCTGGACTGGATCCTAGTCTCCCATCCTCACTATTTCTCCAACAGTGGCACTCTTCCCGATCCCTTTAGTGACCACATACCCATCTTCACTCACCGACTTCCCTCAATCCTACATTGCACCCATAATTATATTACTATCCGTAACCAAAAAAACTTTAACACAGCAACCTTTTCAAACTCTCTAAAAGCAATAAACTGGAATTGTCTAAAACATTATCTCTAGACAACGCAGTTGCCCATTTCAACTCAACATTCTTAAAACTACTAGACTCCCATGCTCCCTTAAGGACAAAGAGAATAAAAATTAAATCCGCCCCTTGGCTTACCAAAAATACACTAGCAACCATGAGGCATAGAGATAAAGTCTGGGCACACTACCAGAAAAACAAGACCCCCCCTGCTCAACAATGAATATAAAATGCTACAAAATAAAGTAAAAAAGCTCATCATCTCAGATCGACAAAATAACTTCTCTATACCCCAAAACAATAATAAAACTAACCCTCAGAAATTCTGGAAAGGTATCTCTACTCTCCTTAACCCCAGCAAACCAGACACCCCCACCCCAGACCCTAATGCTCCTGAATTAGACTTAGCTACACAATTTAACTCTTTTTTATTGAATCTATTTCCAAATTAACCTCTTCATTCTCCAACAACACCACACTCCCCAATATCCCCCCACCCTCCCCTACCAACACTTTACACTGCATTGCTACTACTCCCTCATTCCCATCTACCAATTCTCTATCCTCTACCTCTTCTCCTACTCTAACTTTATCATCATCTTCATCACCCCCTAACTCCCCCTCTTCCAACTCCCCTCTATTCTCATTAAAACCTATACCCACTTCTACTATAAAGAAAATCCTTCTGAAATTGAATCCATGTACCAACGCTCCTGATAACATCCCTTCTTACTTTCTTAGTATAGCTGCTGAAGCAATTGCCTACCCCATTAGCATTTTAATCAACCGCTCTATCCAAGAATGTATAGTACCCCAAATCTGGAAACAGGCCTTTATCATACCCTTACATAAAGGTGGCAACAATAATAATGTTACTAATTTCAGTCCCATAGCTATCCTGTCTCCCATTTCTTAATTCCAAGAAAAGTGTGTCCAACTTCAACTCCTACCACATCTCTTAGATAATCACCTTCTTACTCCCACACAACATGGATTCAGACCAAATCATAGCACTATGACAGCCCTCCTCTCCTTCCTTGAAACTGTAAATAAAGCCCGTGACTCTGGCCTAATTGTTTCTACCCTACTATTTGACCTCTCTAAGGCCTTTGACACTATCTCACACAGCCTGCTTTTAACTAAACTCTCAGAACTTAACCTATCTCCCACCTCTTTGAATTGGTTCTCCAGCTACTTATCCAATAGAAATCAAGCAGTAAAATGGAAAAAGGCCACCTCCTCATTTCTTAGTACCCCTACTGGAGTTCCCCAAGACTCCATACTGGGTCCCCTTCTCTTCAATATATTTATAAATGATTTCTGCAAATCTATCCCATTCTCAAACATCATCCAATATGCAGATGATTCAACTATTATCTGTTCTGCTACATCTATCCCCACACTCCTAAAACTTACACAAGATACCTTTTCTACCACAGAGCAATGGATGAAAAAAAATCATCTAGCACTCAATGCTTCTAAAACCATATTAATGATATTCACTCCCTCTAAAGTCACTCCTTTCGATATAAACACATTCTCAATTACTAGTCAAAATAACTCACCTCTGGAACTGGTGTCAGAGACCAAGTTACTTGGGGTCCAAATTGACAGCCAGATCAAATTCAACTCCCACCTACAACTAAATATCAAAAAACCCATCAAAATCTAGGTACGCTTTACCGACAAAATCACTACCTTACGCCTGCCACTAAAATCACTCTCTCTACTTCCTTTCTTATTCCCTCCCTTCTCTATGGAGCCCTACTCCTAACTAATCTTCAGTCCTCTTTTAAAAAACAACTTTCCTCTTGCTATAACAAAATCGCCAAATTCGCTACCAGCCATAAGTCCTCCACCCACCACTGCTCCTCTCTCCAAAAACTAAACTGGCTAGAACTACCCAATCATCTCACTTACACTCAACTAACTCTTGCCCATAAGCTCATTCTCAACCCCTCCCTCTGTCCCTCCCTTTCTTCTGCCTTTAAAATGCACCTACCTGATACAGTATTAAGGTCAAATAATCAAAATCTATTAGAAGTGTACAAACCTACTCATCCCCCAGGCAAAAACCTTCTGTCCTATGACCTAGCTCGCCTCTGGAACTCCCTACCACCATCCATTCGCACCACCTCTAACCATTTTACTTTCAAAATATCTCTTCACTCATATCTAGCATCCCAGTGGGAATGCTCTTGCTCCCACCCCACATAACTAACACTGGCTATTTTCATTTTCCTTCTCTTTACTCCAGCAAATTTCCTTATTATTTTCCCCAACACACACATCATTATTCCTATGGTATTTGCAAAAAATGTACTAGACTGCGCCTTTTAAGTCTATGCTTCCTAATATGCAATGACTTTCAGTATTACTTTGTAATATTCCTTCTGTTAGTCTGTATCATCAGTATGTCTCATCACAAGTCTGTATTATTTCTAATGTTTGCTGTACTATTTGAAATTATTTGCTTGAATTTTTACATCTGTATAATTATCATTAATAACCTGCTGTACTTAGATTGTTGATAGATAGATAACCTAGATAGATTGATTCTGTACCTACATTTTTGGAGCTTCTCTCCCCAGGACTCCATTGAAAATGGGTTCATTTTGGCCCAATGGACTATCCTGGTAAACCAACTGCAATAAATAAAAATAAAATAAATAAATGTATAACAGCATATTATTTGTACACATTTTATGTGAAATGTGTTCTCAGTCTCCTGCAGGCAAGCTTTGATTTTTGATATCTGCATTGTTCTACATTAAAATTTCAAATTTGTTTTAGGAAAAACTCACAGACTGGGAGACTCACATATATTTTTTTAATTACTTGAGTAACTATTTAAATCTGTCAAGTATTTTCCTTCAATATCCAGACAAAAAGCTTTAAAGAATGTTCTTGGAGCCAGCTTTATGGCATAGAGATACAACCTTTAACTATGGTGCAGGCTACCTAAGTTTGGTTAGTTCATCAAGTCCCTATAAGAGCAGGAGAGGGTAGGAGTGGACTTCCACTGCTGGATCACCCATCTTAATGGATGTACTCCTGCAATATTCCACCATAAGTGACCATGCTAGAAAGCATGTTTACTATAATAAAACCTCTTAACTAATGTCGGGAACTACAACCATCATCTACAAATGTACAAGTATTAAAGCTGGCTGAATAAATTCAGCAAACGCAACCGCAGCGATGACAGAAGAAACTAAGTGAGACCAAGATAATTAGTAATTTCGTGAAAGGTATTGGCTTGAGGAGTTAATTACTTAAGTAGCGGTTTATTGTTGACTAAATTCACCTGCTAGAGTAATACTAGTAAAGTCATGCAAAGTATGCAGCTTTACCCATCTGTTACATGTATAGTTACCAGAGAAATATCTTTAAATAAAAATTATAGACAAATCCCAACTTTATATTGGCTCTAATTGAAAAAAATCATTCTCAAAAATGGACTGATTACATTAAAGACTGAATTTGACATGTCAATCAATACAGAAACATCCTTTGCACTAATTTTCAAATTAATAACAACCAACAAAAGAAAACTGTTGCTGTTCAAGTTTGCACATGTTTAGTTTAGACTACTCAATATGTGAGATGGGTTTCTAGTAGAAAATGTCAGACTGAAGAGCTTATACATGGTGAAGAATTCAGGAACTTTTTATAGGACTACATAATCCACTAATGTTCTCAGAAATTTGTTTAAAAGAAATAGCCATTATCAATTGTAATATGAAAAAGTGTAAAACTGCTTTAATGGAGAAATTAAAAGGGCTGTATATCACCAACTCTAACCCCTCGAATGGATGCAACTCATATAAGAAAAATACAGTGATCACAGGAACCATAGCATGCCTACCCATGTATACTTTTAAGTAGACGCATATAAAAGATCTTGCCACCACCGTTTGCAAACACTTAATAAAGATTACCTCCCAAATCAATTTGGGTCATACATCATCACCCATCTATTTGATCAAAAACAGACATAATGTCAGACAAAGTAGCACTTTTCTTGACCTGTACTAGTAACTTATTCCACAGGCTGAGATTGTGTTGAGACAAGAACTTATCCCTCCAACAAGTCTTGTTTATTAATGATGTAGACACAGGCCCTAGTCATGGTGTGTGTAGAGCCACTGGATATGAGAATAAATATGAGGTCAAATATGACTAGGTCTTTCATGGCTTAAAAAGCAAGACGTGTGTCACCTGAGAACAGCCAGTAAGCTACTGAATATAAAAAATAGTTGTTCTACTATATCAGGATAGTTTAATGATTTTAGGTCTTTAATTGTCAAGATGTTAGATGGCCTTTAGGCTTAAAGCAAGAATATCATACACTTGACAAAAGGCTATAATATAAATATCCAGACAAAAAAGTAACAGTATGAGCAGAACATACAGCTGTGTAAGTAAAGTAAGTGACCATAACATTTGATGTTTGGATGATCATTGCTGCAGAAGCCTAAGCTATATGGGTTATATCTTGTATCGGATATAACAACCAGCCAATTTCCAAAACTTCAGAACATCTTCCATGCACCCAAATAGTTAGTCAGCTTGAGCTGAGCTGACTTAAAGACAAGTTTTGATGCCAGGCCCTTCAGAACTTTCATGTCGACTGAAAGAGGGAGAAGATATTGCAAGGAACAAGAATAAATAAATAAATGTCTGTACTCTGACATAAAAAACACACCAAAAATTAATTGGTGAAGGGTGTGAGTATCTATCCCAGCAGTGATCATTCAATAATCTACTGTTACGGTACATTTACTTATGTAACTGTACTATTTTCTTCAGACTGATCACTGCTGCAGTAGCCCAGACTATATGGGTCAATTACCACAGCTTAGAACAACTGGGAAGAAGGAGATGTTTCCAGGAGTCTCTGGAGAGTGGTTCTAACAAAGCCTGAACTAGACTTGGAGAGGAAATCTAACTTTAGTGCTTTGTAAAAGCATGTACAAATGACCACGCTGCTGCTTCTAGAATACTTCTAGAGTCCATTCTTTTGCAAAAATCCATAGATGAAACCAAGGACCTGGTAAAATGAGCCTTAAACCTGCCTGGAATTGTGTTGATGTGATGGAAATAGCCTGAGGCAACCACTTAGAAACAGTCTGTTTTGACAAGGGTTGCTCTTCATACTGTTACACAAACTAAACAACTGATCTGAAGATTTAGCACTGTCAAGATAGTATCCAAGCTAACAAAACAACACACAGCAGAACCAGTAAAATCCATTTATTCTGTACACTCTAGCGCCTCGGCCACAGTAAGCCTTCACTCCTTGAAGGCTTACTGTGGCCTAGATGCTAGAGTGTACAGAATAAATGGATTTTACTGGTTCTGCTGTGTGTTGTTTTGTTGCATTGGAGCTGCTACTTTTGTTGTTCTTCATCATAGTATCCAAGGTGTCTGTGGACATCCAAGATATGAAGTATCCATTCTCCCTCATTTTGGGGTTCAGAAAAGAACACAGTGAGAGTAATAGCTTGGCTTAAAACAAACTTGGATACCACTTTATGCATAAAAGAAGAATTAGTTTCCAAGGAAACCTTGCCTCAGGGGAAAATGAGATAAGGTCAACCTGCCATAAGATCCTGCAACTCAGATAGTATTCTTGCAGATGTCAGAACAATCAGTAGTACAGTTTTGCATGTTAAGAACCTGAAATAAGCCTGATGAGGTGATTCAAGTGGCGCAAGTATTAGCTTCAAAAACATAAAATTAAGAGCCCAAGGAGGAGCCACTGATTTTCTCTTATAAAATTCCCTTTTCAGAAACATTTTGACATGGAAATGCATTGAAACAGGGGGCTACATGGGGAGACCTGGAGAAATGGCCAACAAATGAATCTTGACAGAGGAGTAAAACATGCTATAGGAAAGCAACTCACACAAATATTGTAAGACCAGAGAAATACTAGTCCAAAATGGTTGCTGGTACCAACTAGAAAATCTTTCCTATTCACTAATATATGATTATCTAGTAACAGGCTTTCTTTCCTCCATTAGTACCTTCTGCACATTCTCAGGAAACAATTGGCTAAAAGATATAAAGGTCCTATCATCAAGGCAGTCATTTGAAGTTGTTTGGCATCAGGATATATCAAACACACCAGCTAGTGTGTGGCTAGATCCATTCTGTGAGGCAGCTTGTGCTAACTGACCCTGGCCAGTTCCAAAAGACAGGAGAATCACTGTTAACTGGGCCAGAAGGGAGTCACTACAATGATCTTGGAGGCTTCCTTCTGAATCTTCAGAACTACCCTGGATATCAGTGGAAAGGGTGGATAAGTATACAGGAATATTACTGTTCAAGGGCTCCAGATACATAAAGAAAAGGCATCTATTTTCCATTCTGTTTTGCGTGGACTCCTGGAGTAGAATTTTGTCAGCTGATTGTTCAGGAATGAGGCAAAAGGGTCTACCCAAGGAACTTCCCACACATGAATCAAACATTAGAAGGCCCCCTGATCTAATTTCCATTTGAGTGGACCTGCTCAGCTTGCCTACTACACATTTTTTGCTCTGACAGAATGTAGGAAGCCTGTGGAGTGAAATTGTGCTGGAAAGCTATATCCCATGACAACACAGCTTGTCTGCATAGGGGCAAAGACCTGCCCTTCCCCTTACTTGCTTATGTACTACATCGCAATAGTCTGTAACAACCTGAAGTGGTCCTACCCAGAACTAGAATATGAAAAGATAATGCATGTTGGGGCTGGGACCAACAAGACTTCGGATACCATTGTATCTTTCTCATGTGGAGTCTTACAAGAGTTATCACGAGAATCATAGATGCCATTAGAGACAGAATCCTGAGGTATTCCCTTGCAGTGACTGAAGTCTGAGTAGAACACCCCTGGAAAGATCTAAACTTAGATCTATTTTTTTCCAATGGAAGAAAAGCTCTTTGTACTGTGGTAACTAGGAGACACCACAGTAAAAATCTTCTGTGTGATGAAGTCAAAAAAGACTTTTGAATGTTCTCTTGGAATCCCAGCCTACATAGATCTCTCACCCAAGTGAGAGATTCTTGACATTTTGAAAAAGACTCTGCAAAGATAAGCAAGTTGTCTAAATATGGAAAATGTGGATACCATGTAGCCTGCAATGAGCTGGAACTAGATGCTTTGTGAATACTCTAAGGACAGTGGATAGCCCAAAGGGTAAGGCAAAGAACTGATAACGTGCTCCAGATACATAAAGTCTTAAGAAAAGTCTGAAGTCTTGATTGATAGGAATGATATGCTAAGCATCTTTTAATTCTATGGTTATCAAAAAAGTCAAATGAGAAAGATGGGGTAAGAGATTATGCAGTGAAAGCATTTTGTACTTGGGCACTATCCCATATTGGTTTAGGAAATAAAGGACCAGAATTGGTCTATAGGCATCTTCTTTCTTTGTCTCCAGAAACACTCTTGAATAAAAACATCTTCCCCACCGAGATGGAGGAACTGTTTCTATCACTGCCTGAGAAAGCATGTGCTGTAGGACAGGAAGGGAATAGAGTGGTTTGATTTAGCAGATATGGAAAAATTACATGGAAAGGACAGTTTTGTTCTCACTGCCATCTGTACCCCTATTGAAAGTGACTCAGCATCCATTTGACTGAAACAACCTGTTGCCAGGGAGAGAAATGGAGATTCAGATTTTTTGGAAGGGATAAGGGACTGCCATGGTGGAAGAATGGGACAATTCCTTTACACAGTCATTATGATTTATTTGACTGTCTTCTGTTTTGGAGGGTTTCTTTTTGGAACCTTTCTGCTTTTTTTATTTTAAAACGTCTGCTTACCAACATTTTGCTGTGACTGTGTATATTTTTTCTGGATAATGGAGCAGAAACCCTTGGAAAAAATAAGAAAGAGGGCTAAAAATCTGAGAAAGTCCCTGTACCAGCTTACCCCTCTCATCACATTTTTTGTAATCTCTATAGAAGAGGTTCCAGAAACTGAATTTATATCCAAAGGTGAATTTAAAATATCATTTGTTTTGAGAACCTTCTCAACACAGTACCAGTGGCAACAGCCCTGAATGTGGTATGTACAGAGACAAACACACTTTAAAAAATAAGTAGTCACCAGAGAAATAAAATAAACTAAACCACACAAAGCATATTTTTATCATATGAAGGATCTGCAGAAAAAAAAACATTCCTCATACTTTTGCAATTAGTCAAAGTAAACTTTAACATATGACTGACAATACAAAATTCTAAAAATTAAAGTTGCAAAAGCACATACTTTTTTCCAAACCTATCAATAGTTTTAATATCCATGATTAAGGTAACAAAATGCTACACAGCAAGTGGATTAACTAAAGCTATAGCTGCTGGGTCAGGGCTGAGATGAGTGTGTAGAAACCTAACAGACTGAGAGGACCTTTGTGCATTCTATCTGCTTTGTTAGGTGCAGCAGGCTGGCTATCAGGGAAACCACAGGCTGTGCTAAACACATTCTCCAATGCTGTCAGCACTGGGGGACGGGAGGAGGTTTTTGAAAGACAGTTGTCACATTTATAGTATTTTCTCCCTGAAAACACTGGTACATTCTGGAGACAACCTCAAGGAAAGTGAAGCCCTGGCAGGGAAATTTAGATAACATTTTCACCTCTGAGTCTGAATCAGAATTCTGAGGGGAAAACCTGCAACTTTCCCAATACATTCCTCTCCAGGTTTAAAATCTTGACTTGCTTCTGGAAAACAGGAGCCACTTTTTCTTTTACCAAAAACCACCTAATAAGAAGGGCTAATAACCTGTATAAAACCCTTGGCCAGACTTAAATTACTGTCCAATGAAAATGGAGCAGGGGAAGATATATGTTTAGTTTTCCCTTTCTTTTTGAAGGAAAATAAAGGCAAACAGGATTGTTTTTTGGCAGCATTAGCTTCCCAGGAATGGGCACAACATTATGGTTAACCAAGGCCACCTTACCTTCCCCTTTTCCCAAGATCAATAAAAGTGGCTGTGCCTTACACGATATGGGATCCCAACAGCAGCAGCAGCAGAGGATGTGGCTAAACCTTGGTCCATAGTGGCTGTATGTGCAACACCAGACCAATCCAGGCAAAAAGATGAGTGGTCTGAGGCAAATTTCTAGCATGTTGTGGTGGCAAAGGCTGATTAGTTAACTTTTTCTTTTTCTGGCTGGAAGAAATACTGTCCATAGGACTGATAGTTTGTTCCATGGCAATACTGCCTCTTTCATGGGGAAACTAAGTAGCACAAGCCAGTAAAAATTCAATACAAAAGTAGTATAAAGTCAATTTTCCCAAATAAAAACATAATAAAAAGCACTATAATACACTGTAATAGCCATGAAAAGTAATTTAAGTACAGTTCCCCATAAAAATGGTTTTAGAATGTTTAAACTCTCAAACACAAAAAAGCACTCCCATTTAAAAGTACTGCAAAGTCAGGTGATAGATAATAAAAACACATATTCCTAGCTTAAAGTTTTCTTTCTCCACAGGAAGGAAAATACAAATATTAAAAATAATATGTGGAATGTTTTTCCCCAAAGGAAACTTATCTGTCCAGCAATGGAGTGGCACAAACTGATGACCGTCAATCCCCTTAAACCCACAGTAGAGACCTGTCTTCTGTGGCATAGCGCCCAAATCTGTCCTTTTAGACAGCTCAGCTTGAAATGACTAATGGTTTGGGTATATGGAATGTGGGCTGAAACTTTGGATGCTGGCCAGCTGTAATATTTTAGCCAGGATATAACCCAATATGTTTAGGCTACTGCAGCAGTGATCAATATGAAGAGCATTAGTACAAGTGATATCCCCATCAAAATCCCAGATAAACAATAATCAAGATCTTAACAAATCCCGACAAACTTGTATATTACATAAAAATGACAACTAACAAAGAACAAAATACTTTTATCACTTTGTGTGCCAAGATTCATTCCAACACTTCTATTTTTAGTTTGTAAATCTATTTCTTGCTTTGCACTGTAGCTTAAATCGTTAAACATGACAAGTTACTTAAATATAATAAAAATCCAAAAATATAGAGAAAATAAACTCAGTAGTATATTGTTTTTCCTCTTTCTCTCTTTCTATCACTCTGTAGAGCACAAGTCCGAAATCAGAAGAAATATACATATTAATGCACTGGCCAAACATATAGCTAAAAACAATAATGAACATAGATTCAAGTTCAGGGTCATTAAAGCAATTTATAAAAATATGGGGGATGACATCAATAACTTGTTGGAGAATGTTGAATATTCTTGATAGTGAGATTACAGACAGATATCTACCCTGGCATTAACAATAAAGTGAGCATAAAATCTGTCTTAGTTAAAAAAAACAACATGAATTTTTTATGATATTTAATGTATTTAAATAATCTTTTATTAGTATATGAAAATAATTTTCTACTTGTATGTATATATTTTTATAGGGTACCAGTTATTAACTTCATTGTCTTGTTGGCTGTGTCACATGATTTTATTATTATTATTGTTTAATGAGTTGATTATTTTTGTCAGTATAGCATGGGGAAGAGGGAAGCATAGAGGAAGGGGAAACCCGAAAGCTTTGCTGCACTTTATTTTACTGTTTATATTAAAACAGTTGAACATATCTGTGTTCTTTTTTATTTTGTTGTTTACTTGGATTTATTGAGCACAGTTTACTGCAGTGGCATTTTTGTTTTTCAATTTTTTAATAGAAAACTTACCCCAGGACCTCCCACTGTACTTCTAATGGACAAAGATAACTCCTAAGTGCATTATCCCATGTATAGTTCTCCTTAAATTATCAATGCTAAGATCCCAATTATTCTTATTAGAGGTAATGTATAGTTATCAACTATGGAATGATTAATTTCAGTCTCTAACTAAATAGGACTGGTTAATTTGAACACAAAAAGTGAAATTAACTAGCCTTAAAATGGCCCATAAGGTCAGCTAGCCTTGCACTTACTTATTAACCTATGAAAAATCCGGCTTGCTTTGCTTATGATTGCCTATACCTCTTGTTCTAAGCCTTTCACAAACTGGCTAAAACCTTCACTGTCCCTAATGTCATTTTAGATAGAGTCAAGTTGATGGAAATTCCAGTACAGATAGCATATCAGACCAAAAATCTATTCAAATTAAAGTTGCTCTCCTCAATGCCAAAAGTATAAAAAATAAATTGCCTGATTTTGAGGCACTTCAGCTTTTGAAAAGTATCGCACATTTCTGTAGTTACCGAGACAGTTTAAGGAAAACACTCGCTGCAGACAGGATTAATTATCAATTAATAACTTGTTGCAGAACATTTTTTTTGTCCCTTGATGGCCATGCATGTTCCAAATGATCAACCTATTAGCAAAACACCCATTATTTTCAGTGGTCTCAACTACACTTCAATAAGCTGGCACACCTGTATATCATCTGTGTAGGTTATACCCCAACCCCCCTAGATTTAATAAACAAAACCTCCCTTAAATAGTTGGCAAACAACCTTACTAGAAGACAAAGCATTCTTGACCTGCCTCCTGCACTACTTTGTTGGTATTTTCTTCAACAGTGAAATCTGGCTACAAACTTGAAGCCTTCTTATTTAAACTCTCAAAGGCCCCTACAACAAACCCCACTGAATTTATATACTAGAGATATGCCAGCCTCAACCTACTCTATGATGAAATATAAAAAAATCACTTTTGACTGCACCAACTGTGACAGTAACAGATAAGCCAGCATCACTAAGAAACTCTACACCCTTTTAGAAAAATGTATAGAGCTGGCAGCCTGTATCAAAAACAAGTGTAATGGGAAATTCAGAAATAAGCTGCTACGGAAGTCCACTGTCATAAATAAACTCTACACTAAATGAAACAGACTCTTTAAATTATACAGTAGATCTAGACCCCCCTCTTCTCAAGGAAATATCAACAGTATTACAAAAGAAATGAAAACCACCAACAGGTTTTCTAGAGGAAAATGAACTTAGGATGACCAAAGACAAATATAAATCCTTTTTTCTTATGTTAGAAAAGCTAAGAAGCAATATTCTGTGCTGCAAAGAGCTTATTCAAAATGGCGTCTCCTATTCTGATCCCACAGATATTGCCAGCCATCATCCTAGCAAACAAATTCAGTGCAAATTTCTCATTTATTGAAAGTGCTAATAAAGACTAAACTATTTCCTTCATGCAACCAGACAATATACCTGGATGCTTAATTAATAGTGTTACAGATGCTTTACTCCCTGTGCCACCTTACTCATGTGTGCTAAACACTGTCCAACACCAACCTATACAACACATTACCAAAAACCCTTTTCCAAACAGCATAACTTCACAAGGCACATACACACACACATGACTAAATCCATCCCTTTCTCCTGCCCTTATTCTAGCCTTAATCAGTAAAGAAACATACTACATTGCCATCCCCAATGCCAAAACTTGGTATAGCCAAAAGATTCTGCATTTCAAAACCACTTAAACGCTAACTACATTCCATACACCAAAAGAGCAACTGAGGCCCTACATTCAAAATCACCACAATTCACAAAGATTTTGATAATCACAGACTGCAATAAACATTCAACAGTCAATAAAACATACATTTGGCAGGGTAAATTGAAACTATTTATATATCTGTCTATCTATGGTTCAGTGACATTTTATCAAAGATACTTTTGACTGAAAGAAAAAAAAAATCAATAAGTACAAATGAGTGAAAGTACATTTGACTGAAAATCCATTTCATTAAAAATTGCAAGCCTATGGATAGTATTTGTTGTTTTTAATTATGGGAGCTGTTGGGGAAGATTTTGTGTGAGTTGACAATTCCCACTGCCTTGTTGTGCCTCCTAATCTGTGTTTGGTGTTTTTACTTTTCTCCATGAATTTGTGACCATGACGTTAGAATATATAAGTAAGGGAGGGTGGGGGTTGAAGCTTTTTAATCATGGTGTGTGTGTGTGTGTGTGTGTGTGTGTGTGTGTGTGTGTGTGTGTGTGTGTGTGTGTGTGTGTGTGTGTGTGTGTGTGTGTGTGTGTGTGTGTGTGTGTGTGTGTGTGTGTGTGTGCGCAATAGCATAACCTTTTAAAAATGATCAGTTTTGTAATTTATATATCCTGCATTGTGGAAAAAGTGCCGCACACTGCTACCTGGAACAACACTGAGTGGCTCCAGGTATTAAGCTGCAGCTATCTAAGATGATAGGAAAAACAAAGGCATGCATACTGAAAGGAAGTCCAAAGATCTCCAGAGATAACTGTGTCCAGAAGAGATGGAAGAAGACCAGCGCATCTATGATGGTAAAGTACAAAGGCACTAGAATACCAGGCATACCTCTCAACCTCTTAGAGCAGGAAATACAGACAAACCCATAAATAATGGGGGGACAAAGACCCAAAAATAGGAACAATTTTTAAATATTGCTCTTACAAGCTTAGAAAGTTGATAGAATAACAGGCTTGCATTAGTATGAATTTTCTCAAGGGTATAAAGTCTTAAACTCAAACGTATGTTATTTTCTGACTTCAATCCTCAATGATTTGCCAGAAAACCACAATTTTATGAGAAATAGACCAAACATATCAGGCAAAAATCTGGACATTCTACAAAAATCTGTATATTTGAGAGGTATGATAACAGGTGAAGTCCTTGTAGTGTTCTTTTCTTATAACTTGGAGCAGAGGCTGTCTGGCAGTAAATGTTTGGCATGGAAAGAGCACTAAATGGGCTCTTCTGTTTTATCAGGACCCATCAATGTTTTCATTTCAGTGGCAAAGTTAAAGGCTACAAGACAAAAAAGCAAACTTATATCCATTTGTTATTAGGATTATTTAACTATGGGGCTAAACAATAATGTATAATGCAATGTGCAGTATTGAAAAATAAATACCATTCCATTCCTAGACACTCTGACTCATTTCAGGGCAAGGACCAGCAATGCAACTGTATATATGGATATTAAGTAACTACATGCCTCACATTTGAGAAACACTTTCATTACTTTTAGAAAATCAAATAAAGTGGGCAGTGACTTGATGCTATGTGGGATGGAATTCCAGAAGTGAGTTCCTTGAATTGAGGAAGCCCTAGAGGTGCAATATAGTATGTGCTACTTAAAAGCTAAGCTGTTTCTACCTAACACACTGGATCTAAGCATTAAGGATGATGTTTCGTACCACAGAAATCTAGTACAATGTCTTACATTGACCAAGATTTATTACTCTGTGGACTATGGGGCAGCTATGTAATTTGACTTGTTGCAAGACCGAGACACTCTTCTATAGCCTCAGAGTGTAGCTGTGTCTCCCATTTTGAGGGCACCCATGAAGTCGTAACACATTCTGTTTTCTGCATTCTGTAGCTCACTTACTGTATGAAATGCTGATAAGGTATGTTGTGTTGCAGGAAGACTTAAATTCTATAGTTAGTGACTCCTTATAGATTTAGCTAGAAATATTATGACATGTAGCCATTAATAAATAACCTTTGGAAAGAGACACCTGCTTAACACTTCACCAGATGAAACAGGAATGCTCAGACTATTTTCATTGATTCTTATGATTCATCAATGACTGCCTACTGAATTAAGGGAAAATGCAAAACTGTGTGGGACCCTCCCCCCCAAACTATATTTAGAGATGCAGGGCTGTGAATGTGTCACATGCAAAAATTCCATTTAGGGCATCAGTTGTTTTTTTTCTCAATAGTTGGCATAATACTTTTATTTTTATTACCAGATCCTTTGGATACTGCAACTCTTTTTGTAACAGAGATGTTCCAATTCTTCTTTTAATTCATCTAGTGTCTTATGCATTTTAAACATCATGGTTTTTGCTTACTCAGCATTAACTGATGAACCCAGTTAGTCTTACTAGTGATATATTGGGTTTTGATGTAATGCTTAAGGTGTCTGACTCACAGACACAAGGTACAGAATTTGATTCTCACCTTGGGGAAGGAAACTCTATTAAGAAAGCTAGCCTAGTAGTTAGGTATGAACTTATGAGAGTGCAGGAAGCTGGCATAATAGTTAAAGCATTCACCTTAAAAACACAAGGTAGTGGGTTTGATTCTCACATGGGATAATTGGTTAGGTTTAAAATGGTCCACAAGGACAGAAGACCCAGTATTAACCTGTAAACCTATATATATATCGATTATACACGATAATTCAAGAGATGATTAGGTCATGATATCTGTTGGATTCTTTTCGGATTACATCATTACATCACATGAGATATTATGGCTGTTGCAGTGGCATACATGAAGAGCTTTAACAAGCACTAAGAACAGGAATAGCTCCAGGGCAGTGTCTTATGGCACATCATTTTACTGGTTTTGGGGAGGGTTGGTCTTTGTCAGTTACAACCTAAAATGATTTTTACATGAGTCAGTTGAAAAACAGCTACATTCATTGTTACCAAGGACATACCTCTCAACTGTACAGATTTTCACATAATATCCAGATTTTTGCCTCATGTTTTTGGTGTGTTCCTCCTAAAATCTGTACCTTTCTGGCAAATAGCTGAGGATTGAAGTCATTAAATAATAACAAATATTTGAGTTTAAGACTCCACATCCTTCAGAAAATTCATGCTAATGCAAAACATATTATTCTATCAACTTTAAGTTTGTAAGAGCAATATTTAAAATCTGTCCCTATTTGTCTCCCTATCATTTTAGGTTTGGCCAGATTTAGATTTTTTGCTCTAAGAGGTTGAGAGGTATGACCAAGGTATATAAAGTGACAGCTTGGAAAACAAGCTGTTGTGGCTTACAAAATGAACTGCCTTTGTTAACTCTTAAAAGATGATGCCTGTTAGCTCCTCAAGACCCATGGCTCTTTTTAATTAAGTATAAAGACTGCGGTGGTGGTGCTGCGATAGCATTGTCGCCTCACAGTAAGATTCTGTCCGGTTTGATTCTTAGCTAGAGCGTCTTCTGCGTGGAGCCATGCGTGAATGGGTGTACCTTCGTTGAAGGTTGTGCATCAGGGCTAGTAACTCGGCACGTAAAAATCAACTACCAATCATTAGCGGACCGGAGTTCCGCTGTGGCGACCCCTAACCGGGAAAAGCCGAAAGACTCAACAACAAATTTACTGCGGTGGTGGTGCTGCGGTAGTGTTGTCGTCTCATAGTAAGACTCTGTCTGGTTTAATTCTCAGTTAGAGTGTCTTCTGCGTGGAGACATGCGTGAATGGGCGTACCTTCGTTGAAGGTTGTACGTCAGGGCTGGCAACTCGGTATGTAAAAATCAACTGCCAATCATTAGTGGACCGGAGTTCCACTGTGGCAACCCCTAACCGGGAAAAGCCAAAAGACACATTCATATAAGTAAAAAGACTAAAGTGCTTGCACAGTGACAGTGCAGTTATCAGAATCAGTGCTGCAGTTTGATGAATAAACTTAAAAGTATCTAAACTGCTTTCAAATTTGAGACTGCAGTTTTCAACAGGATTTTAGTTTGTGAAAGTACACTAGGATGATTTATCTGTTTTAACCCTGCTTGTAGACACCTAATTTTGTGAAGATGCAACACTTGCTGATTTCCACAGTACAGTTAACACTCCATTAAATAAAATATTACTGACATTAAATACAGCCACTACAAAGAAAATATTACAGATCATAGGAATTTAATGCATACACAGTTTATATTTGTGAATTTCATGTAGTTATTTGTTCAGTTTGGATAAAGACACTTTTGTAAAGTAAAAGTTTATAAATTACCTATATACAGTTCTTAAAGTTCAAACCCTGTGAGGTTTCTTCTGTTTTACTCCACACTGCTTAGCTGCTGACTGAAGAATTTTGCAAAAGGGTTACTGGAGGGAGAGTTGCTTATTTCCCCTTGTCAAGCTGCCAAGCTCCTTCCATTTACTTTTTGAATTCCCAAGTATAGAAAACAATTTCTGCTTTAAAAAAATTAAATTTTCCCTTGTTTATGGTGCTGATATTGTAGTCCTACCTTGCAAAACAAATGCCATCAAAAGAACTGCTGACTTTAAAATGATTACAGTATATTTTAAGTGCAATCTAATTTCTGTTGTTATCTAAAGCACTGGTTTATTTTGTTCAAAAAAGGATATAATTAATTTTGTACTGGACTGGGAATTTTCAGCAGGTTTTCTATAGCAATGCTACTGTCCTTTCAGCAGTCTATTACATCTGTGCTGTCAGTGTCAGCTAGAATATCCCAAAGGCAATTTTGATGTACTTTGAATGGTCTGCATGCCATGATGCTTCCTGGTGCCTTTAGTGCTTTATCTGAGAAAACTGTGGGTGTATTGAAGTGGTAATTAAACACAGACACCTCTGACTTCGAGAAGTGCTATCTGTGTTGGCAGTTTATACATAACTAACCCAAAATGGTGTGACCTCTTGATTTAGGATTTGGTATAGTGCATACAACTTCAGTGAATGAATAAGAACTGAGAGAACCATCTGAGTTATGTTGTAGCCAAACTCCCATTAAAAGTCTGAAGTACCCAATAACACCACAAGATGAGACTATATATTTGACTATATATTTGTCATAACAGAGCGAACTATCATATTGGTGAATTTCATGTAGCCACGCTATGGATGATAAAACAGGCATATTTTAATCTCAGATTGTTGGCTGCATCACTTTCACCCATGAATAAGGGTACGGTCTTTTAAATTCTGAGAGCAAGCAATGAGTCTGATACTTTTTTAAATTAGCTACAAGACCCTTCACTTCTGTGTCATGATCTCTGATTGTTCAGTTTCTTCATAATAAATGTATTATGCCTGCTCATATTCCAATATTTTGGTTTCAGGCTGTAATTATCCCTATCCATAACAGTGGAACAACATCAGACCCTAAGAAGAGACCAACCAGCTCACTTGGAGCACATTAAAACTGAAATTATCTTGACCAGTGATGTTATACTAGCAGAATCAGAACAACATACTTTTGTTGAGAATATTTTCCCTACTTAACCTAGTAGCCTTTTTGAAGCACTAGCAGTGGCAGTTGAGAAGGGATAAAACACACATATTAGTAACTTTATGTATAATTTCCAGTTCACAGAATGCCGAACTGAAAATGGTCAACACCACAACAGTAAATGCTAGTGTACATTCGATGTTGTGAGGTTGACGTTTTACTTTGAGATTGCAGTACAGTGGGGATCAAGAAATGTACCCATTTCCTCACTTTAGTGTGATCTCAGAGTTTGTATATATAATTAGCAGGGGATGTGGGGGGCAGCCCCCCGACATGGGAGGTGCAGGAGGCTTGCCCTCCTGCAAAATGTTAGTTGGAACTGACTGGAAGGGAAAGTACACTGGGGAACTGTTGACTTTGTCGAATATGGATGGCTCAACATTCCAAGTTTTGTAACTGTGCCTTTCTGATATTATTTACAACATTTTATTTTGATGAAGTCATTACTTGACGGAATCATTTTCAAGATTTTGATAGTAAACCTATGTATATATTTTCCCTCTATGCAGTGACTCTCAGGCCACCGTTGTATCTTTTATCATCCATTCTTTCTCTTTATAGTTAGTTACCAGCCTTGCAGTCCAGGGCACCATTGAGGGACCTAGCCCATATTTAAAGTTGCCCCTAAACAACGTCTAGTTAAGTGACTTGCTCAAGGTGACACAGTAGGCAAACGAGAGCTGAGGGAATAAAGCCTTGTACTACATGAACAACAGCTCACAGCCTTACAAATCTGTGTCAACAGGAAGAAGTCATGACTGTAGTAAGGTGCATTATCCAGGTCTGAGCTTTTAGCCCTGCTATCTCTCACACATACCCTTATAGTTCAAAGTGCTGGGTATACAACCAATATGTATATGGGAGTCAGATGCCCCTTCTACATACATACATACTGATTGCATACCAGTCTGTATGTGGGAGTCAAATGCCCCTTCCACCTAACAGGTTAGCACACTCCACCTCATAACTGCTGTCTGTCCCCAGCCAGCTCCTCCATTGCCAGGCTTTTTACCCAAACCCAAGTTGTCTTTGTGGTAGCCAGGGCTTCATCATTCTGTGCAGTGGAGATGGCAATTATGCCATCTCTTTAACCTTATAAATGCAATTTGGCAGTACCAAGGTATTAACTTATTCAACTCAACTTTAAAAGATAATTAGTTCAATAAGAACATAAAATTCCAAAGAGGAGAGCAAATAAGACAACAGCAGCATTTTAACTACCTAAGCATGAAGTATTATCGTTCTTAAAATATGTTAGAAATTGCAAACTAGGTAGTATAATCTTTCTTGAGAATGCAAAAAATGCTTTAATATTAACAGAATGGGATCACTGCATAGGGCAATAGCAGGAGTTTTGCCTCTGTTAATAATGTGACATCAGATTTGTGGGGAAAGATCTGACTTTTCATTAGTAAATTAGTGAAAAGATAGTAAAGCAGATTAATTAAATAAATGATCAGTGGATAGCCATAGACAATAAACTGAGCTTTGATGAGTGTTTTGCTCCCAAAGGCAGAAACGTTTATTCTGTAGTATGTTTCATTCTCAAAGACATAACCTTTAGACTGTGGCATACATCTCTACTTCTTAGCACAAGAAATCTGGAGAAAGCCTAAAATAATGGGGGGGGGGGGGGATAGGCACAGATTTTAAATATTGCCCTTATAAACTTAGAAAGTTGCTAGAATAATAGAATTTATGTTAGTATACATTTTTTGAAGGTCGTGAAGTTTGCAACTGAAATCTTCTTCTTCTTCTCTGTTCGGCTTTTGTTAGGGGTCGCCACAGTGGAACATCGGTATGCAAAATGATTGGCAGTGGAGTTTTACAATGTCGAGTTGCCAGCCCAGCACCCAATCTTCCACAGAAGGCACACACATGCCCACATACACTGACACCTAGGGCCAATTTAGAGTGCCCAATCCACTTGCAGCATGTCTTTGGAAGTTGTGAGAAAACAGGAGTACCCAGAGGAAACCCATGCGACTGCAGGGAGGACATGCAGATGCCACACAGAAGGCACCCCAGCCCAAAATCAAACCAGAGACCCTCTTGCTGTGAGGTGGCAGTGTTAACTGCTGCACCACCGCGGCCATGTATATCATAATTTAGTGACTTAATTCTTCAGTGATTTCCCAGAAAACCACAAATTTTATTAGTAACAGATCAAAAATGTAAGGCACAAATTTGGATATTCTGCAAAAATCTGGACAGTTGAGAGGTATGGACTGGGAACAGTCATTGTAGCCTTATATGCATCAAAGAGCAAATTTTTACTTGAAAATATCTACAAAGTATATAAAATAAAAGGCTATGAAAATCAAAAGGCTGAAATGGTACATACCTTATAAAATATAACTATAAACATGTAAAATTTTTATCAATGTACTGAACCTTAATACATCACAGAAAATAATAGTTCAGTTGTCATATCTGCACCTTAAATCATAAACATAACTAAAATGGCACATGTTGGAGGGGGTGGCTGCCATAGGTTCCAGATGGTATGAGTGAAATCATCTGTCAGAGAGTTGTAAGAGTAGTACTGGCAGTCTTTTTGAAAGACTGCAAAGACCTCGGTATTGTGAAACTGGTTTGTGTGTGTGCCTCATGTAAAATGTTATCTTTAATAAAAAGATTTCCGCATTTTACTATTAAGAGTTGGATTTTAACTGTTGACTTATTACTAGTATTCTGTGCACTGAGCTAGGGACCATGCACAATTTCTTTTATTTATGACAGTATCTTTCTTTCTCTCTCTCTCTCTCTCTCTCTATATATATATATATATACATATATATATATATATATATATATATATATATATATATATATATATATATATATATATATATATATATATATATATCTACATCAGATCATCAACTTCTTAAAACGTCAGAATTCATCTGGTTGAGACCACATTTTAGAAAGTTGATCAGGGAACTTATTTATTTAACATTTGTTTACTGGGAAAGTCTGACTGGGACACAGTCTGTTTTAGTGGAGGCTCAGGGAGAAATACTCCAGACGCATGTCTTTGGATTGCCCTTTTCCCCAATGTAGTGCAGTCTTGGAGTTGGTACATATAATTTGGAGGGGGTGGGAGGTATGGGGAGGTCTGTCCCAGGCAAAAGCATGGATTACCCCGTCAGGTAGATGTTCAACATTTTAACAGACTGATGATGTGGTCTCAACTATATGAATTTCGACATTTTAAAAAGTTTATCATCTGAAGTAGATTTATGTGTCTATATATCAACTGAATGAGTTTGCAGAAACTCGAAATTCACTTGGTCAAAGCCATATGATCGAGTTTTTGAAAACCTGAAGCTTTTGAAAGGAGATTGCTGTACAATGTGGATCACTAAATGTACCCTTTTCCTCACTGTAGTGCAATCTCATAAGTGATATACAAAAATGAAAGAAAACGGTAGATGTTTATGTTTTAATTAATTTATTTATTTTTTGATGTTCGAGTTTTTGGAAACTCAATCATCTGACATAGAACCATATATATGTATATATATATATATATATATATATATATATATATATATACACATATATATATATATATATATATATATATATATATATATATATATACACATATATATATATATATATATATATATATATGTATGTGTGTATATAGTAGGAAATATATCAATATATATACCTGTATCTGCATATGCACATATATGTATTCAATAATTTGTTTATGTTGTGAAGCATCTAATGTTTAAAACAATAATTAATGCCTAAAAAATAAATAGATAAAAGTAAATATAGAGAGAAAGAAGTGTAATTAAAATCAGATCTAACCTTTGAGTAACTGTAAGTATGGGTATGAATGCTGCATATGGTAAAATTGATGTTTCAGCATATCATCTGTCTCCTCACTTGGGAATTTAACTCAAACTATTATGATTCTATTAATAAAACTGGACACATGAATCAAACAATTAACTAATACTAGAATGACAGACCTAAATCTCAATCAACAGAAAAATATAATACTGTGGTGAGATGGGTTCAATATTCAGTACTTCTACTACCTCTAGAATAAACTCCACCTGCAAGTCAAGCAGCTTGATATACTTTCGTTAGGACCTGGATGTTTGGATGGGTGTTCATAAATTCACAAAGAGCTTGTCAAGCTTAGCCCTCCTTGAAAAGCGAAGTTCAGTCTAGTGACGGAATTGTCAAGGCATAATGGTCACAAGACTCAGTAGCCACAAATATTCTTAAGATTCTTATGCTATAAAAAAAAACTGGCCTGGATCGGCCCATGTGTCCTGCTGTGGCATGATGTTGTATGCAACCAGATGTTGTGCCAGTGCAGAAAAAATGTACAAATTTTTACTGTTGTCAATTAAATAGGAATATGAACTACATAAATAATGGGGGCTGTCATCTATTGTTGTATTTCACTTTTCATAGTTACCGAAACCAGTGTTTCATAGGGATGCAACCTTTATATCATCTCATTTCCTGACATAAGCCATACCTCTTATCTATAGAAACCTCACATATTTTTGAAATCACCCCGCCATCTTTTATGAAGCAATCCCACAATTATGTGATACAAGACAAGACAGTTTTTGTACTGGACAATGCACATCAATGTATTCATAATGCAGTTACAAAATTCCTTCTGTTCTTAAAACCCCCCATTCCTTATATAAATGAATCTTCAGATTTTGCTCATGTTCATATACTTGCACCAATTACAATGACATCAATAAAAGTCCCAACTCTTTCAACATACTCTTTCATCTGCAGTAGTAGTGTATGCTGCACATTGCTTTCGGGTCCGTTACTTAGCTCTCAGTTAATAGTTTTTGTCACCAGACTTTTATCTAAGTAAATAAAAAAAAAGTGTAACATAAGAGGGTGCAACTTCTGAATTCACACTTCTTGCCCTGTATGCTGAAAGTGTTAAAAAAAACTGTCTTTCTTGAGAATTTTCCAAGGTCCTTACAAAGAGACAAACAAACACCATTTCAAAAAGAAAAATATGACATTAAGACCTACTTTTCCAAAGCTAAATATGGGCTCCTAAAAACAAAGGTGGCTAACTTCATGGCACCCATGCAAATGGAGAATAGTTGCATGACTGCCGAATCATACATCAATGCACTGTACAAACACATACACAAATGTATGGATCTCACCATACCCAACGGAACCACGATGCTCTCCTCCAAAAAAGAAAGCCAATCTGGTGGTCCCCTGCCATAAACAAACTCTACAACAGAATGAAGAAACGGATGCAGAATAAAGTGAAGTCACAAGACTGGAAAAACTCCTGTATCAGCCTCAACAAAAAGTTGAGATCCTTCATCGAATCTTCTAAAACTGGCTATGAAAACAGAATTGCAGCAGATAGTAAGGACAGCCACAAGGCCTTCTAAAGTTATATAAAGAATCTCCATGGCAATACCCAGATTTGCTCTGAGCTACTGCACAATGGTACCTCCTATACTGAGCCAACAGATATTGCCAATATACTGGCGGACAGAGTCAGTGCCAACTTTACCCCTCCCCCCCAAAGGACCAATCACAATACCAGTAGTTTGTCAGACACCCAGTATTACTGATGCACAGGTTAAAACAGCACTGTTCAAGACCAAGAATACAGCTTCTATGGGACCTGACAATATCCCTGGATGTGTTCTACATGAACTACAGAGTGAACTGGCACCACAGGTGTGTGCCCTGTTCAATCACAGCCTCACCTCAGGCTTTGTCCCTGCCAAATGGCACACTGCTACAGTCATCCCTCTCCACAAAGGAGGAGTGACTACAGACACTGGAAACTATCACCCCATTAGCCTGACGAGTCTGATATGCAAAGCTATGAAAAACATCATCATGGACCTAATAAACAAGGATATATGGAATCTCCAAACTCTGGATCCTACACAGTTTGGTTTTGTGAAGGGTAGATCATGCCTGCTTAAACTGGTTGACTTCTTTGAGCCAGTCACCAGAGCTGTGGATGAAGGCAAGGTGGTTCATATAGCCTACCTTGATCTGGCCAAGGCCTTTGATACCATTTCCCACTCAGGAATCATAGAAAACCTCACTAAGATGGCATCAACCCGTATTCACTAGGTGGGTTGCAAACTGGCAGAAATATAGAACCCACAGTGTGAAAATAGCTGACTCCAAATCAGACTGCCGACCAGTCATGAGTGGAGTCCCACAGGGTTCAGTCCTTGGTCCTCTCCTGTTTTGTATCTACTTCTCTGAAGTCCAGACCAACATGAAGGGACTCTAGCTGACAAAGTTAGCAGATGATACAAGAAAAGGAAAAATAATCTGGTTCCATACAGTAGTGAAAATCAATATGTCCTTTATTGTAGTAGGTAAGCGCTTTCTTGGAATAACATCCGCTTCATCAGATCAACCTGGTTGGTCTGATGAAGCGGATGTTATTCCGAGAAAGCACTTACCTACTACAATAAAGGACATATTGATTTTCACTGCTGTGTGGAACCAGATTATTTTTCTTTTTCTTGTTTTCTCTGGATTTTGCATCTGATTCCTTATTTGGTTCAAGGACTGATTTCGTTTGGTAAAGCTAGCAGATGATTGCAAGTTGGGATCTATTATTAACTCCCCAAGTGATGCTGACATCCTGCAAGAAGGCCTCACTGAGACCACTGACTGGTGTCAGAACCATGGCCTTAAACTCAATGCCAAAAAATGTGCCGTCATCCCCTTTGGGAAAACTCAGTTCCCATGAATTACCACATCAACAGTAGTCCACTGAACACAGAAGGTGTTATAAGAGATCTGGGAACACAGGTTGACACCAACCTCTCTTTTGATCACCACATTGCCACTGTGGTCAGAAAGTCCTTCTATGTGGCACATCTCATTATTAAGGGTTTTGCATCCAAGAAGAAAGAGGTCATTGTCTCCCTCTACTCTTATCTCATTAGGGTAGTCATCAAGTACAATGCCCTATTTGGCACCTACAACAACTGGAGAGGCCACAAAAGTACCTCACAAAGATGATCCTAGGCCTTAAACAGTTGTCCTATATGGACAGACTCAAAAACTCCAACTATTTTCTGTCTAATATCGCCTACTTAGAGGCGATCTCTGCTTGACTTAAAAAGTCATGTCAGACCAAGCTCTGTTAGAAATGCTACATCTAAAGAAATCCCAATTCCTCCATACCACAGGCTCCAGAGACCTCAACCTCATTACCACAATCAACAGAACATGCTGGAGGGACAGGTTGATAATCCAGAGACTGCCATGCTTGGAATAGACTTCCCATACATGTCAAACAGAGCACCTCACTGGCCCTCTTCAAGAGAAATCTTGATTAGTGGATGGGAAATAGAAAATTCACCCTGGGGATCACTCCTGTGGCTCTACTCGACAGAGGCACTGGGAACTAATGTTGGGTGGCATGATGCCAGGGTAATCCTATGGGCTAGGCTTGTAAAGGCTTCAGGGCCATTAGTCTAGTACACACCTATGAAACTATGAACCTATGAATCTATATATACTGTGACGCCCGTGCACTGGCCCAGTAATCATGGAGCCTCAATCCTCATCATTAGCACCAGTGAGGGGTGTTCACATTGGGAAGATAACAAATAAACACACAGTAAAATACAATTTCCCTTAAGAGCACACAGAGATCACAGTCAGTCTGGGGCTGGATTCTCCCTTTCTCTCCACATCTCCAATAAGACATCCCGCTGGCACAGCTATAGGGTTCAGATCTCAGCCAAGTGGCCAAGCCAAAACCTCCAGCACTCTTTCTGTCCAACCAGTGCTTCTTGTCCCTGCCCAAGTAGCTGACACACACACAGTTTGACATTTGATTTATATATAAACACACAGACACTCCTGGGGAAGGCAGTCACATGTTCTCCAGCTATGCCCCCTTCTGCCCAGACTATAAATAGAACCACCTGCCACCAACCACCCTTATCAGCTACTACAAAGGCCCTTACCAAAGGGTGTCCACTTCTATTGTGCAATGTTAGTATTATCCAAATAGTACGTGTGATGAACAGCAAAGCTATTGGAATGGCTTGTACAGTATCACCAAATGCATTCAAGTACTCTAAGAGCTTAAATTATCTCTACATAAAACAGCCACAGTTAAAAGGTTTAAAATATTTAATAAAAAAATAGTATCACAATAGTAAAACACAAAAAAGCAAATAATCCAACAAAAAATGTCACAGGATACCTTCTCCGGGTCTATATTACATCAATGAACATTTGAATGTTCGAATCTCTAAAGGGCGACCTTTAGAGATCGAACTATTAAATGTTTGAAAATGTAATAAAAACAAAATAAAGTAAACAATTAATAAAAGTGTTTCAGCAGGGGGGCAAGCACCCCTGCACCCCCCACATCCCCTGCTATTTGAATATACCAAGTCCGAGATCGCATATCAGTGCACTACTGTGCGGAAATGGGAAATTTTCCCTTCACTTCACTGTAGCGCAATCTTGGAGTTGGTATATTTAAGTTAGAGGGTGGGGGTGCAGGGGGGCTGGCCCCCCTGCCTACACCCTTTGGTTTATGTATTTCTTACTTAGTTTTTTTATTTTTTTTTTTATTTTTAAAGATTTTCGAACACATAAATGTTCACACTATAATGGTCGACCTTTACAGATTCAAACATTTACGTGTTCGTTGATCTAATATAGACCCCCTTATCCTTGAAAAGAACCAGACACCAGGCAGGGTAAGGTTATAAGCGCTTTCATTCCCTTTATTCACACTCAATACAAACGGAACTTCATCAGATACAAAACCTTACACACACCCTTTTTTTTATACAATTCAATTGATTAATCGCAACCAATTAACTTAAATGAATTAATTAGTTGTGTGTTCTCAAGTTAAAAACACATTAATATGTTCTTTAAAAATATATAGCTGTGTATAATACATGAATAATTCTGCTATAAAAATACATATATAATAAACATTTCATCTGTAAAGAAAATATATTTATAAAAAACAATACATATATTATATACTAACTTAATTGCTTCTATGTTCAACCACTTAAACCATTTTTATCTAATCTCATCTGCCTTTAAATGAAACAAGCTCCTTAGAGAAATCCTATCATTGATACCAGGAAAAACTGTGGCATTCAACAAAACCTGCCAGTGTGTTTCCCTGTATTCAAAAAAACAGGGCCAATTACCCCCCCCCACACACACACACACACTCCTGTCTACCTACCTTTTCCAATACACAGAAGAGGAAGGTTTTAAAATCCTTACAATTTATGCTGTGTCTAAATAAGGCATTTGTTTTGTCTTGTCTCTTAATTGCATAAATGTGTTGGTAAATTCACTTTTTTAACTTGTTTTCTGGTTTTCCTATATAATATGCTCAGCATGACTGGCACAAGGCCACATAGACAACTCCTTTTGTATTACAGTTATAATTCCCTGTCACTAGAATTATTCTATTGTGACCCTCTATCACTATATTCCTGCATTCATAGATGTACCTACATTCCCTGCAGCCATTGCATTTCCTCATATTACCCAATGGAATCCTATCTTTGTCTTTCTTCCTTTCAAATAAGTTCTTAATGTTGGGTCCTCTTCTGAAAACATTTTTTTTTTGTTTTTTACCCAGTTTTTCAGTTAATCCATATGCCTGAAAAACACAATTCCAGTTCTTTTCCACCATTTTACGGACCTTTACACTATCCTCATTATATGTTAGCACACAGCAAGTAGTTACCTCTTCTGACTTCTTAACATTCAACAAACTCTCAGGTTTTTTCAGTAATGGGGGATAAAAATCTTCTCTCCTGCTTGTTACATAACTCTCCTGTCCCTCTAGGACACTAGTTGGGTAAACCCTTATTGCCAACATAGTCTTTAACTCTACCATTTGTTCTTTAAACCTGTTGTCATCTACTATTAGTCTTGATATTCTAATCATTTGGCCCTTTAGCAAATGTCCACTCTCAAAGTGCAGATAATTATTCAAGTGGGTGGGCTTCCTATATATACACGATTCATAACATCCATCCCTTCTATTTTTGTATAGCTGGATGTCCAGATAATTAACTGCTTCTTTTTTAATTTACTGGCAAAGCTCAAAACATCAGTAGTGGCATTGATATAGTTCAAAAAATCATCTACCTCATCAAGCCCCCCTTTCAATAATATTAGAATATCGTCCAAAAATCTATAATATCTAAAGATATTTTTCCTAAACATTGAATTTAACACAAATTTGGTTTCCCAATACCAAAGAGCGATATTAGCAAATATTGGGGCTACTGCTGCACCCATTGCTACACCTCGGGTTTGCTTGAAATGTTCCCAAAGATTCATCACAGTATATCTCATGTGTGATTTCAACACAATGCTTTTCCATGTTTGCATCAAAATCATTATACAGTTCCTTAAGACATGCTTAGTATTTTTTGTGAAACACAAATGACACTTTTTTGGAAGCTGGCTCTGAAGAGAGAAACTACAAGCAAGTATTCTTTGTGAATCATAGACAGACCAGTGTTTACTGATAAGTTCCTGGCAATGGATAAGTCTGTGGACAATATTAACAATGATGACAGTGTAAGTCTTACACAGCTTTTGGCTTTAATATTCCAAATTAATACTAAAGTTGATTTAGTATGCTCCGGTAGAGCAAAAGAAATTCATACTGCTAAAAAAATGAATGTTAATAACTGTGTTGCCATTAAAAAGTCTCCCAATGAGTTGCAGGAAGCTAGAACATCCCACTCAGGGGCGGTACGCCGAGATGTGAATGCCACTGGAGTAGGTGAAGTGAATGGAAAAGGCTTGCAACCAATGGGTGATGGAGAATTATTCTCCTGGCTGAACAGGGAACCAATACCATCGTGGGACAGATTCGGGGGCCAGCCAAGAGAAGATGATGATCCTGTTTCCAATTAGAAGCATAAAATCTACAAATTGGAAAAATCCCTGAAAAAATTCAGGGAATTACAGCTTGACAATATATTTTTCGAAGACTGTATACACCTGGGAAGAGTACTGAAGGGGCTAAGAATCTGTAAGTTCCCTAATAACATTCAGAGTGGTTCAGTTCTACACCAGGAACTTTTAGAACTGTTTGACCAGACAGGCATTGACTTTATGCGGTTACTAATTAAAGACAATGCTAGAATAATGTGCGGTTTGAAAGATGAAATTGTGACATTACAAAGAGAAATAACTGCTGATAGCCTCTTTGAGACAAATAAAGGGGTTTATTCCACCATCTTCCCGAGGGTTGAGCAACACGAAAATAACATTAAAAAGAAAAAAGAGAAGAAGCTGAAAAGAGACCAGGAGGAATACGAGCAGAAGAGGGCGTACCTGATTCCAGGTGCAGGTGGTCGGCCAAGAGTTTCACTTGTAGAAACAGATGAAGAAGTTGTGGACATTTTGCCAGGAGATGAGGTTGATAAACCGGAGGTGTTTGGTGAGCAAGGGACTGGTTTAGAGCAGGATTTTCATCCACTGCCAAGGAGGTCTGCATGGCTGAAAAGCAAGTATGGTTCCTGGACACCCAGAAACAACAACAACATAAAACAGTATTGGAGAGACTATCGTGGGCAACAAGGGGGCCAAAACAGAAGGAAGGGGAGACCACCACCACCACCACAACCATTCTACCAATGGTAAGGCCATCTCAGTTTGTTGTTAATGACAACTTACCTCTTTCATAGGTGTAAATTCTGCCTCTCTTTCATAAAGTAACTCTTTTATTTAGCCCTAGGAAGATAATTAAATCCATAAACTCATCCTATACTAACTCAGATACCTTTCCTATCTTTCCTTCTCTTCCTTTCATACTTTATCCTCAGTCTATTCATTATGCTTTCTAATTATGTTACTTTATAAAAAGTACTATGCTTTGCCCATGACATAATATGTGGGATGTTATATCTCACTTATTTGTAAGACTATCGTGTTATTAATCTCCCAATTTCCTCAAAAAAACAAAAAACTTTTTTTTACTTGACTTCCTTCTTACTATTTTAGCTGTAATTACTTTTATGTTTACTTTTTATTAAACTATGTATTAATACTTGGAGCTTTTCTCCCCAGGCCTCTACTGAAAATGGACATATATCCAGCTAGATTAGCCCGGTCAACAAATGTAAAATAAAATAAATAAAATAAAATAAATAAATTGAAGTATTTTTCTAACTGTTCTAGTACTGAGATGATGCATAAGACTGTTGGTGATAAATTTTTGGGGAAGACCGATTATACAAGAATCAAGAGTAAAACAAATGAATGGTCACCTGTGTTTGGTGGAAATGACAGCAGTGAGTGCTATACTGACTTTTCTTGTACTATCCTGTTTCAAGAGCCTGTTGCTGATACTTGGGACATTGGAAATGGACTGAACACTATAAATGAAAGTTTTAGTAATAATGCCTCATTGTTACAGTATGCTGTAGAATGTAATGATTTATCTAATGAAGCATGTCTTAAGGAACTGTATAATGATTTTGATGCAAACATGGAAAAGCATTGTGTTGAAATCACACATGAGATATACTGTGATGAATCTTTGGGAAACAAACACAATCTAGATGTACTGAACATAACCAGTGAAGGAAAGGATATATTTTGACAGCATGATTTTGAGTTTAATAATGTCCCTATTGAAGCTGTGTATAATGACAACAGTAATAATACGGGGAACAGTAATAACAATAATGACAATGGAAATGTTTGTGTTCTAGAATATAAGGGCCTTAAGATTTATAACTACAGTGGGATCATATTAAATAACATCCATGCAGAACTATTTGTAAAAGGGCTTAGTTTTATCCCTAAGAAACATAATTATATGGTTAATACCATTTTAGATTTGAAAATGTTTTGCAAGGGCCATACATTTAAAGTTGGTAATGCAGAATGTGAAGGAGAGAGATGCAACTAGAGTAACCCTAAAAAGAAAAAGTACTTATAACCCCCCCCCCCCCCATTACCACCACTGAGCCTTTCGAAAGATTGAAAGAAATAGAATACAGGAATTTAACATGGAATAAGACTAGACAGATTAACCAAAATTTAACAAAAGACGAACAACAGGCATTAACAGAGTTAATGAGGAACCGAGAAGTAAGAATCATGAAGCCCAATAAGGGGGGAGGGGTAGTTGTAATGGAACATTATGACTACACCACCAGAATGATGAAATATTTGAATGACAGTTCCTAGTTTAGTGCAGCATCACTGAATGAGGTTAACATCTTTAGATTAGACATGAGTTTGGAGGAACTCTTCTAGGAATATACCTTCGGTGAAGATGAGGTGAGATACTTAGAGGTGAACAATCCTGTAACCCCAGCCTTCTTTGGTATCCCCAAAATTCATAAATCATTAGGGGATCCACCAATGAGACCCATAGTGGCAGGAGAAGGGAGTGAAACAGAACATTTAGCAAAAATGCTAGATTTCCATTCAAAAGGATTTTTTGAGGATAAAAAACATGTCTTGAAGGACTCTTTGCATTTATTACAGTGCATGGCAAAGAATGAGTTCAAGGAAGAAGCTATTTTCTTGATTACTAATATTAAGGACCTTTTTCTTTGTATCCCACATGGAGAAGGAATGGAATATTTTCAGGAAGCACTAAGAGAAGGAACTAGATTTTCAAGGGATATGGTGCATGTCTTAGCTGCCCTCATGGAATTGGTTCTGAAAAATAATTTTGTGTGGTTTCAGGGGGAACATTTCAAGCAAACCCGAGATGTAGCAATGGGTGCAGTAATAGCCCCAATATTTGCTAATATTGTTCTTTGGTATTGGGAAACAATATTTGTGTTAAATTCAATGTTTAGGAAAATATCTTTAGATATTATAGATTTTTGGACGATATTCTAATATTACTGGAAGGGGTGCTTGATGAGGTAGATGATTTTTTTAACTATATCAATGCCACTACTGATGTTTTGAGCTTTACCAGTAAAATTGAAAAAGAAGCAGTTAATTATCTGGACATCCAGCTATACAAAAATAGAAGGGATGGATGTTATGAATCGTGTATATATAGGAAGCCCACCCACTCGAATAATTATCTGCACTTTGAGAGTGGACATTTAGTAAAGGGCCAAATGGTTAGAATATCAAGACTAATAGTAGATGACAACAGGTTTAAAGAACAAATGGTAGAGTTAAAGACTATGTTGGCAATAAGGGGTTACCCAACTAGTGTCTTAGAGGGACAGGAGAGTTATGTAACAAGCAGGAGAGAAGATTTTTATCCCCCATTACTGAAAAAAACTGAGAGTTTGTTGAATGTTAAGAAGACAGAAGAGGTAACTACTTGCTGTGTGCTAACATATAATGAGGATAGTGTTTAGGTCCATAAAATGGTGGAAAAAAACTGGAATTGTGTTTTTAGGGCATATGGATTAACTGAAAAACTGGGTAATAAACCAAAAATAGTTTCCATAAGAGGACCCAACATTAAGAACTTATTTGAAAGGAAGAAAGACAAAGATAGGATTCCATTAGGTAATATGAGGAAATGCAGTGGCTGCAGGGAATGTAGGTACATCTATGAATGCAGGAATATAGTGATAGAGGGTCACAATAGAATAATTCCAGTGACAGGGAATTAAAACTGTAATACAAAAGGAGCTGTCTATGTGTTCTTGTGCCAGTCACGCTGTGCATATTATATAGGAAAAACAGAAAATGAGTTAAAAAAGCGAATTTACCAACACATTTATGCAATTAAGAGACAAGACAAAACAAATGCCTTATTAAGACACATCATAAACTGTAAGGATTTTAAAAAATCCCTCTTCTGTGTATTGGAAAAGGTAGGTAGACAGGAGTGTGGAGGGGGGGGGCAATTGGCCCTGTTTTTTAGGATACAGGGAAACACACTGGCAGGTTTTGTTGAATGCCACAATTTTTCCTGGTATCAATGATAGGATTTCTCTAAGGAGCTTGTTTCATTTAAAGGCAGATGAGATTAGATAAAAATGGTTTAAGTGGTTGAACATAGAAGCAATTTAGTATCTAATATATGTATTGTTTTTTATAAATATATTTTCTTTACAGATTAAATGTTTATTATATATGTGTTTTATAGGAGAATTATTCATGTATTATACACAGCTATATATTTTTAAAGAACATATTAACGTGTTTTTAACTTGACAGCACACTTAACTAATTACTTCATTTAAGTTAATTGATTGTGATTAATCAATTGAATTTTATATAAAAAGGGGTGTGTGTGTGTAAGGTTTTGTATCTGATGAAGTTCCGTCTGTACTGAGTGTGAATAAAGGGAACGGAAGCACTTATAACCTTACCCTGCCTGGTGTCTGGTTCTTTTCAAGGAGAAGGTATCCTGTGACATTTTTCTTGGATTGATAATAAATAATAAAAACACAAGACAATACTCATTAATTCAACACAATGACAATAGAGAGTTCAGAAATCAAGGAATTACTTTAAAATAACATTATAGGATAGTCTCACATAAATATAGAAAACATCTAAACTAATCTTACTGTATTTCTATTTGTTTCTAAGAGAAATCATGGCACCTAAATAACTTACTCACAGAGCAAAGCAAGTGCTGGTGAGTTGTTGTCAAATTCAGAGCAAAATACGAAATGCACTTCTTTCTTTCTGAGAAATTCCTTAAATTGATAATACACATTACTGCAGAGTCATTTCAGATTACATCATTCTTTTCACTTCTGGTTTAGTTCCCAGGCTAACAGAACTCAAAATGTAACATTTATTTGTATCTGCAGCTGCTAGGAAGTCACAGCAATAAAATACAGTTTACTTGTGAAACCTAGCAATTATCTCCATCTTAAGACAGTAGGAAGTATTTCCATTCGCAGACATCCTGTCCCCTAGCTTGAGATAGCACACAGTCATAAAATTCTTTACTTACCAGCTTTCTTTCAGCAGGGTGCACTGTGGTTACATTTTTGAAGCTCAGCACATAACACAGTTTTCTTACATTTGTCCAACAAGCCTATGAATAATATCAATATTTACAAGGACATAGAATTATTTACAAAAATCTGTCTAGCTGGGCTTGCAGCCTCTCAGTTTATCATACATACCTTGCCCAAGAGGAATAAAAAGATAACAATTGTTTTCTTTTAGAGGCAGCACATGATTTATGGTGCAAGTTGAATTCGTCTGTATGGCCATTAGCATACTTAACAGTAATATTACCAGTTTTACTTATGAAATGAATAGGAGTCTCCCTTGGCAGGTCATTTTCATGTTCAAGTAACGTTTAATAAACAAGACATACAGACCTGATTAAAATCAATACTAAAATTCTGAAACAAATTCCAGTGTGCATTAAAATTGTTTGCCTATCCCTGGACTTAAAATTGTAAATCAGACTAAAATCATCACTGTGACTCTTACATTTGGCATCCAAACAGAACTAATTATTGCTGTATTGCTGCTGTCTATATCTTAGCAAATCAGGTAGTGTAGAAACTATTTTAGAAAAAAAGAAATTATGAAACAAAGTGCAAAGATCAGCTCAGTTATAAAAGAGCAGTGCAGTCGTGCATACCTGCTGTAGTTTCAGCATCCACACTGCATCATATAATATAACATAAGCCACCCAGTGCAGCTCTGCAAGTAATACAGTTATCAGACTCAAAGGTGGTAAAATCAGATAACTGAACTTTGACTGTCAGTTCATGATAATCTGGAAAATTTCCTGGTAGATGGCAATGCTACCATATTTCCGGCAATAGTATTTATCTGTTTACTTCCCTACTTCTGCAGAAATTAATTGGTGCATAGACCTTTTTCAACCACAACCTACCCCACTTAGACAGTATAATTTTACACAAAAGGTAATAAGGTTTAGCATGCAATGTTAAGCATCTACAATTCATTAAACATTAAGGTTAACATATCAACTAAATGATGTTTTCATACATAAATCAGTAGCTTTTAACATGCAGGAGTACTTATTCATAGTCATAATATTTTTACAAATAAAACAATAGCTTTTAACTTGCAAGATTCAGTATTCATTAGTCTCTATTCCTAAAATACAAATACTAGCTTATATAGCATTGCACAATAGACTGTTAAGTTGCAGACAACTATGCCTAAAAGTTTATGCAACATACTGTACACAGAGTATTAAAGCATAATGTATATAGATACAAGTACACCTGCTTATTGACTGATTAGCTGTTGATTACATGAAACATATGAAGACTTGTGAAATTAATTACAAAGTATATGCAAGATGGCTTCACTAAACATTGTATAATATTGAGAATAAACAGCATAGTAACTACACTAAATTTTATATGAAATGAGAATGAACAACATATTATCATAGTACTGTTAAAACCAATTAAATACATAAGGTTGCATGAATATGTGTACAAGAAAGTTTATGAAAGCAGCACATTAACTGGGAGAGTAATGATTCATTTGCAGCTTTTGTGAAGGAGACTAAAGACAGTATTCCCATGTCATTTGGGCTAGTATATTCCTATATTGCTAGGGGGCTGTACTACCTTAAAATAATGAAATGTGCATACAGGCGAGAGTATGTTGCAGGCCCATTAAGGAATCATTTGGGAATTCATATGAGGTGAAGTGACATGTCATCCAGCACCTGTGAAGTACATGCATTTGTCCAAATGGTATTTACATTTCTGAAATAAAGTTGAACTCATTTTCAGATCTCCAAATTCAAACAACATAGATGGTGTTTTGCTGGTGACACTCTAAAAGTCTGTTTATATCAACACTCCCTTTAACAGTACATCCTTTTGCAATAACCTACTAAGAGTGATTTCATCATGTTTCCTGTTGATGTCAACATAAAAGTAGACAGAAGACTGCATTCCCTTCTGTTTTCTTTATCACTTTTTCTTGGTTGCTGCTATCATATTTTGCTCTTTGAATGGTCTTATGGTTTGTTCATTGATTACCTCAGACTCAACATTGTCGTTATTTTTTTATAAATTACACTTCACTCCCTTGGTAAGTAATTTTTTTTTGGAACTTATCTGTAGGCCTTGGTCAGTGCTTTAAGTCTGTATGTATTTTTAGACTGAATAGATATACCAGAAATAAAAGTAGTATTGAAAGTCTAGTTAAAATGAAAATAACACAATATGTTTGATTTTGTTAAACAATATTGTTTTGTAACAAACTAGTACTGGTAAATATTCAAAGTGTCATAGTTGGTATATTTTTCTTGTATTTATTTTTGTCGTTGATGTGTACACTAATTCAGTTTCTAAGGAAGATTGTGTCAGTAAAAGTTTTCAAATTCTTTCATTGAAATGAATGTGAAAAGAACTGAGGCTAGGATTCACAGATGTGTAGTGGAGTGAGTTGTGAAAAGTATCATGGGTAGTGACTGATTCAAAGACACACTGCAATGGCAAAAATAGCAAGTTATGTATCACATGCTATGAGTATATAATAAGATAAAATTAGAAACTCCATGCAAATAAGCTAACGTGGCTAATAAAGGAACTAAAAATGGTGGTCCAGTTCAGGACCGTATAAACCGGGTGCAATGTGTGTAGCTGAAAAGCCTTCTGAATGGTGTGACTGATGGTGTATAAAATGATTGATGCTATAAATGCCATAAGCAGTAACACAACTGTAAGTATTGGATGTTGCTATCCAAGCCAATGCATGCAATGTTGGGCATCATAGCATTCTGCATAACTGCAGAAGGTGCAGACAGCATCTGACATATCATCAGCTTATAGACTATTGTGAGGGACATAAGTGAATTGCACCACATACAAAAAGAGTCAAAGGGGCTGTGCAGTATTCCTGTTTCTGTAGTTTCAAAGGAATGGGTAGCCTTAAACATCTTAACTGTAGCCAGAGATTTTTCCATGACCAGTGAAAAAATCAGTAGGTTTATCACAGGCTTCAGCATCACAAAATGTAAAGTAGTTCTTTGATATGCTATTACAATATATAGAGGAGTATATCTGGTTCTGCAGGACAGTGGAGGAAAGAACCAACTCCATACAGACCTTTCTTCATAAATCCCAATTGCACCCAAGATCCTGGGACCTTACAGATAACCCATATGTTGCTACCAAACCTCACCTGGTTCAAAGGGTCTGCAATACATCAGCAGGAAGAGTCTGCACACCATGAGCTGTCAGGTGATCTGTAACAGCCTGGACATTATTTACCATTGAGCAGTAGGGCAGTGCAGTGTACATGATTCAGTCATTGTTGCAAGTCCAAAATTTCAACCTACCAGAGTTTCCTGCCATATTGGCAGTTGCCCACACATGCTAGACAGGCCTATCCACACAGGCACCATGCAAGCAGATATCATGCTTCATATAACAAGTGTGCTGTGTGCTACAGATGATGTCAGATATGACCCATAATCTTGGTTGATGACTCCAAAGCACAACCCAAGACATTGCTGGCAAAAGCTTAGAATACAGCTCATGCATAAAACCAAAATGTAGTAAAGCATTTATTTGGACAACTGAGAGGATGTGTACAATATCCAGGCACCTTAGGAGGGGAAATACAAATGTAGACTGACCATCTGCAGTATGGTTCTTGTTATGTGTTCCATGCTGCTTAAACTGATACTGTGCAAATATACGGAACAGCAGACAAACATCTTGACAGGTCGTTTCACACCATTTATATCAAAAACAGAAGGGAAGAGTAAAGAAACAGGATAGGAACATACAAAAGCAGCAGCAGTCCCATAGATGCAATAAAGGGAGGCAATATATTGCAACACTGGCAAAGGGATGGCATCTGGTCCACAATCTGGGCCATAACAAAGACAAACTAGAATTAAAGAATGTATGCAGTGTCATACATGAGATATGAAGGACAATGCATGTACCATACCCACACTGGTTAGAGGATGAGCAGGGAAGCTGTCACTGCCTGCACAGGTATGGGGGCACAGCCAAAGGAGACTACAGTACAATAAAATGCGTTATGATCATGGAAGATTATCACAGTAACCATATGCTCTTGAAGGTTTAATAGAGTCAGGGATCACACCATCCTCCAGTAATGGGATGGAACTGCTCAGATGTGACAGCTGGCAGTGTCTGTGGTGTTGGCTTGAGTAATCAGGGCTTAATGATGTCCATGGAAGGAAAGGGAGAACTACAGGACCATGCATGTGCACCCTGACAGAGATCATCAGTTTTGATTCTGATGACAGTCACTGTCCACATCCTGGTCCAAATGTATCATCCTTGGTGGCAGACTATGTGCCTACAGGCAACAGGGAAGGAACAGGACTACAGTATCATGCATATGCACTCTGACCAGGCATCCAAGGTGTAGAGCAGGGGGTTCTTTGCTCATGATCAGGGGTTACAAGCAACAGAGAAGGAACAGGACTACAGCACTGTGCCTATGCACTATAATGAAGCATCAAAGGTGTTCAGCTTTTGCTCATGACCAGAAGTTGCAGATTGTATGCCCACTGGTGACAGTGATGCTGTCTCAAGAATGGTCTCTGTAAACTGACTTGGCATGATCTGTGTCTGACCTTCTCACATTTGGACCTTCTAAGGCTATAGACTGCATGTCCTGTGGAGGCAAACTGGATAGCAGTAACACCATCTCATAGAGATACCTATGGAGGATGCATTTGCTATCAGGTCATACAGACAAGTGTGGGAATCTCTGTGTCCATATACGTCATGTTACTGCACAACTGATGCATGTATTCCCACAAGCAAAAGAGCACATTCACAATCTTTATGCTGCTGTGGATAGCAGGCATTTATGGCTGGGCCATTTCCCTAAACATTAACTCGTTAATGCTGAGTATTATAATTGTGTCAAGAACAGCTCTGAAGTCATGTCAGTGTTACCCAGGCCACATCTGTCCCCTATGTCAGGTATATACCCTGCATTTTTCAGATGTTATGTGGGCTGGAGACACAGGTGGAGCCCATAAATGGCAGTCAGGTACAGGATGCTTCCCATGCACTGTTAAGCTTGTATACACTGACTGAACCCCTTCTGTTATGGTAGGTGTGGGCAACCTCTCCCCAGTAGTGTGAGAGATAGTGACACAGTGTCAAAGTGGTGCTGTGGCACTTGCATGTTGCCATCCTCTCCAGCCACAGGTGCCTGCCTGTATCAGCTATATGTCTTTCTGATTGTTCCAGACCTCCCCCACCAGTGGAACCTTATGAAAGCATGAATACATGACCACACCATCAGACCACATACATATGTCTCCATAACTCCTGCACATGCATTCTGCTACACATTCAAATATAGCAATACCATACATTGACAGAGACAACGTGTCATGAAAGTTGCTGCATTTTCAGACCAAGGCTGGCAGGAAAGACAGATATGCAGATGGGCCTTGGTAAATACTTTTTTCATCTCCCTATTGAAATTTCAGCTCCCAAAAATGCTGAGTGCCGACGAGCCAAAATAAAAGACTAAAAACACAGGAGAAGAGCAGATCTCAAAGATCACTCTTCTCCTTAAAACTTCTTTTTGTAGGGGGCAAGCCCCACACCCTCCAAACATAACTCTGAGATCACCATACCTCAGAGAAAAGAGAATATTCAAAGAAATGGCATCTTGGACTTAGTATATGTAAATCTGCTTTTTTTTTTGTCCCTTTATTCTCTCTATTTCATGACTCGGTCTAGTGGGTCCCAACATTTCAAAAGGTTTCTCTTTTCTTCAGCCATGCATTGAATAATACCATAAATGAGATTAATTTCACACATCCCTTGATAACACATGAATGGCTGGTGCCTACTAAGTTTCCATATCCTAGCCACAGTCCAGTTATGAGGGACTGTTCCCCCATCTGATGAGTGACACCAGAAACTCCTTAACCTCAATGAGCCACTTCAGTTTTGATGACCCACTCCTGTTTTGGATCCATGTGTTACAATGTTCCATGTCTTCTTCTTTACAAGGAGTACTTCATCAGTAACCATTCATTGCACCTGTTACAAGGACCACCTACAGCATTCACTTTCAGCACCAGTTCCTGAGAAATGTACTCTAACTAGTTCCTGTGTATGTAACCTTTTCCCAGAGGTACACGTCATGTCATAATAACCTTCATTCTCCTGGCTAGTGAACTTTTCCAAGTATTGACTCACCCAAGGAGCCATGTGAGTACCTGTGTGCCTCTGGGTAAAACACATCAGCCAGTGGATAGGTATGGTACACTGGAATGCACATAACTATGACCACAGCCTCCTGCCTTTTATGCATCTTGTAATTAACTGCAGATAGTTGTGTACATGGCCTGCCCCATTCATGTACTGCAACCATGCTTCATCATATGCCCCTGGAACCCCACGTTCATTGGAGCATGCCCATCCAGTTGTTCCCATGTTCTTGGCTTGAATTCCCTATAGACACAGACAGACAATACATTGCCAAGTCTGTGTCATGTATTTACTGTTGTACATACACCATGATATTTGTCTTACTGTCATTAATATGGTGTTGCTGAGGTACTTTATAGGCTGGCTCAGTCCTTGAGTCTGAAAAATAATGCATCCAAAGGGCTCTTGCTAAAACTCTTCTAATTCCAAGCTGTACACCTGTATGCATTGCTGTACAAAATGTCTTGCTGTTTTATATCATGCTACCAATAGCCAACTAGCTCATTTGGTACCCTGCAACTGAAACTGACACTATAGTCAACTCAAAATACCAAGTTGCATGCTAAAACTGACTAGAACAACCAGCTTACCAGCTAGCTACAGTTACTACAATGCACTGACTTCACACATTACATGCTTGAGCATTTCATCTGAGCTATAAAGGCAGTGCAGTATTCATTAATGAACACATAATAACCTCAAGGCTTCAAAAATCAAAGCCAGCAGTTCACTCCCACACCATCTGCTCCTCCCAGTTGCATCTCCTGACTTCATACACTGGAGATGCAACCCCTTCACCCTGCCCTAGTTACTGCTCTGCATTATGCTAATGAAGTCAGTTAGCACTAGTGTTTGTCAACCCTTCCAAAGCTTTATGCATGAATTCACATATTATGATACTAGCCAGACACATTACAGAGAACTTGGCTCATATGACCTGTTTGTTCATGCTTATGACATGTGACATGTGTACACACATAGTGTCATGGTTATGTTATGACAACACAGTACAGCATGGCTGCCATATCTTGGTGTTACAGTGCAGCACTCTACTGTGTGACATGTGAATCACAAATGTGCATCTGCAGACAAGGTAATACCATTTTTTGCCTTGACATGACCTGATTGGGTGGCTGTGAATACTTCAAGCAGCTGGCAATGCAGGACTTCAGCTTGCTGAACAGTAGAGAGAAGACATTTTCCTATTCTTCCTGTACAGAAACTTCATAGATTGCCTCCTATGCAGTGACGATGGCTGATTACATAAAGTAGATGCCTTATGCTAGCTGGACTGGTGAGTCATGATACTGACATCACTGATTCCAGACAACATGGTCAGCATAGGCACAGTGACCTGAGATGGCGCTACCCAACCTGCTTCACCACTGCGAAGCAGGGGTTATGGTGAGGGAGTTTGAAATGTACTAAATTCATAGGTTCATAGGTTGGTACTAGGCTATCAGCCCTAAGGTGCAAGCCTAGCCATAACAATTCCCTGGAAATTTCTTCCCAGAATATTTCCTTCTCTGGGCCCCTGTCTAGCAGGGTGACTGACATGATCCCCGGGGTGAATTTCCTATCTCCCATCCAATCATCAAGGTTCCTTTTGAAGAGGGCCAATGAGGCGCACTACTTGACATGTATGGGCAGCCTATTCCAGAGTATGGGGAGTCTCTGGGTCAGGAACCTATCCCTCCAGCATGTTTTGTTCATTGTGATCATAAGGTTTAGATCCCTGGAGCACGTGGCTCTGAGGGATTGGGATTTCTTTAAGTGGAGCATATCCAACAGCTCAGGGTTTAACATGGACTTGTATGTTAAGCAGAGATCGCCTCTGAGTAGACGATATGCCACAGAGTATAGCTGGAGTTTTTTTAGAAGGTCAGCATATGGCATCTGCTTTAGGCCTGTGATTCTTTTAGTGAGGTATTTCTGTGGCCTTTCCAAATGTTGCAGATGTTTTGTGAGGTACATACCAAATGGGGCATTATACTCTATAATGGGTCTAATGAGAGATGAGTACAGTGAGACAATGACCTCCTTTTTTCTGGATGAAAAGCCCTTAGTGATGAGGTGTGCCACATAGAAGGATTTCCTGACTGTTGTGGCGATGTGGTTATCGAAAGAGAGACCACAGTCTATAAGCATTATTCAGTACCACTGCCATTTACTATTGCGCCTGCTGAATATGTGTACCTAAGAAAACACACTTTGTTTTCCAGCATTGGAAGAACTGGGTGCTGCAATGGTGGTAGTGTTTCTCTTAGCAGTGAGGTGTATACATACCTCTCAACCTGGAAACATCAAAAATCTGGACAAGGCCCATGAAAAATAGGTACAAATCTGTACGCTGATTAACATCTAATTTGCATATGTAATTATGTAACCCCACCCACTCCAATGGAATTGTGGGATACCAACTTTCGAACGCAAACTGAAGAACAGACAACCAAAACATGACACCAGAGTCCCCCTGCAGCCCTTCCAATGTCCTGTTACCTGGCTATTTCACCCCATTTACCATAAACACTAATGTATGTATACTGCTTTACTTCTACAATGATTTGGATTTTATTTTTACATTTTATAGCACAACAATGCAGAAACACTAAAAGACATCATCTGGTAAACAAAGCAATACTGTTTCACAATGAAAATAGGCTTGACATTAAAACTTATTTGCCTTTGAAACTCACATTCATTGAAACAGCATTGAAACCCACACCACATCCAAAGAAAATGCATCTGGCCAGTGGTGGATAAAGACTACCTTTGGGCTGTTTTCAAATCATTGGCCCCTTGCACACAAAACAAGAAACATACATGTGTTATTTTCTTTAGACACCTTCCTGACTTTATTAAATTATATTCCTTGTATAATACAACACACATGTTAAAGTGCATTTTAAATTTATTGTTTGAACATTTTACCAGTAATCTGTACTGTAGGCAATGAAACAAAACGCATGAACCAATAATGACAAAAGTGCCCAATTTGAACTTTTCCATCATAAAAGTCTGCTTCCACACCCACACGATAAATAGAATGTCAGTAGTGTAAGCCATAGGCATCTTGCACAGCATCTTGCACTTATTTTCAATTTCATTTTTTTGGGGGGGAGGGGGACAAAAGGTCAAAAACCAGGGACATATTTTAAACATTGCTTGTATAATTTTGTAAAGTTGCTAGAATAAAATGTTGTGTTACCATCATGCATTTCACTGGCAGGTTTTGAACCGAGGACTCTATGCACTACAGTCAGAGCAACATACCACTTTGCCAAATCAGCAGCGGTCTGAAAAATAGGAAGACTGAAACTTAATAGCCATCATTTAGTGAATTCATTTCTCACTTCTCAACACAAAAAACATGGACAAACAACAAAGCCAATAATGGGGGAATACAAATTCAGTTCTCACTTCTCGCTCACCATATCTCTGAAGTGTTAGCACAAAAACAATAATGGGGGAATACAAATTGTGTTCTCACTTCTTATTATAGCTCTAAACTCTTAGCACAAAAAAATGTTCTTACTTCTCATCATAGCTCTCTCAACTCTTAGTACAAAAAAAATCTGGACAAAGCTCAGAGCTTAACTTTCAACTGTTAGCAGAAAAAAAATGTTCTCACTTCTCATCATAGCTCTCAACTCACTCAGAAATGGTGGTGGCTAGGGATAGTAGGCTCTTTTTACCCTGTACCAAAGGTACAGGGTTTGAGCCTCAATACCTCTAGCCACCAAGTGTATTATATGGGGGCATTTACACACACACACACACACACACACCTTACCCTGGATAATGAGTGGTTCCTTACCCTGAGTAGTTCACATTTCTCTGTCGTTGCTGCCATTAAGCCCTGCTCTGCTCGCAAACTCTGCCCTGAGTAGTTCCTGGCTCGGCAAACTCTGTCATTTCAGCTTCCTGTACACAAGTTCCTCTGCTGTTCTGTTCTATTCCCCATTCCTGCTTCCTGGCCGCACACAAGTTCCTCCACTGTTCCCCATTCCTGCCAGCTTGCAATTCAATTCAGCCAGCCAGAAATGATGATGTGAGCTCCTTGAGCTCAATTCCGACTGTCTGGTAGCCTGATGGAGCTGATGTCATTGCACATGTGATGATGTCAACTCTGACAGCGCAAAGATTTAAAAAAAAGCAAAAAAAACGGAAATGAAGGGGTGCCACTCGGGAATCATGGCACCCCTTCATTTGGACCCCAAAACTCAGTAAAAAAAACAAGTAATTCAGAACGGTTGGGAGGTCTGGGTGTATATGACATCTGTGTCATTTTTATCAGTGCCCCCCCCCGTCTTGCCAACCATCAAGCCAACCCATCAGGCTCAAGTTCATCCTAGGGGTGTAGAATTCCTCTGAGATCCTTTAAGGTGAGAGAACAATATGAAAGGACCACTACCCAAGCAGACACCTGAATAAATGGTGCTCGCACCAACATTTTGAGAATGGGAGCATTTTTTCTTTGGATGATATAGGCAATTAAGTCATCACAGGGACTACCTATACTATCTTGTCAATTTGCACACACTCCTCCAAATGGCAGGCAGGAGCTGCCACCATTACACTACCCCTAAACTGGTCTTTAACATTATGACTTCATATTTTCCTTCCAGCAGTGATCATGTAGGAGTGAAAGTTTGACCTTGCATTAATCTAACCGGTCCTCCAAAAAAGAGCTCTCTTCCTTTCTCAGCCTGAGCCAATTATTACCGAAGCCACTACTGAATTCAGGTCAGCAAGGCCTTCAAAAGGTTTTACATGCCAACAGTGAAGATGTGTGTTTGTGAAAATGTTGTTCCCATTGTGTCATCCTCCTGGAAACCCAGTTATGGAGTAGAAGGTGAGGCCATTGTCTCCTTCAGCCACTGCCTCTAGTGTTCTTTGCCAGTGGCTACCAGATCTGCCTCTCAGCCAGGGGCAATAACTCTCCTGACAAAGGTGACTTAGAAGAGTCACTAGTGCTCTGTCTGTCTGCTTGTGTTGATGGTGATGATGGCTTCTCTCCTGAAAGTGGATCAGGTGAGTTTCCATTGGCCTGTGAGTGCCAGTTGTGGAGACTAGTGACTGCTTATTTATGCTGGCAGTTGGATGCCTGGAGATCTCACCCATCAGACCACTTGGCGGGGGTGGCTAATAACAGCCATCCACTTAAGTAATATCTGCGTTTGTTGCTCTTTTGGCTGGCCTGGACTAGAATTCTGTCAGGAGTACACACTTTCTCTAGCATGATGTTCTTCTCTCCCTTTCCTCTCATCCACTGTTTTTCTTTTATTGCCTGATGCTCCCTATAATGATGTTTTTCCCTCCCTTTTGTCTCATCCCATGTTTCTCATTCACTACCTAATGCACTTCATCACCATTTGTCTTTTTTCTTGTATGTATGTATGTATATATACATGTATGTATGTATGTAGTATGTATGCATGTATGTATGTATGTATATATGTATATAATATATATGTATGTATGCATCCATTCATTTCCCATACCCCCGGACTTCCCTGATGCCAGGGCACTAGGCATCTAAAGATGATGAGCATCCAGGTAGTCATAAGGGAGTTCTGTGCCTGCGCCAGCATCCCATCAACTGAAGTTGTTTTGTTTCCTAAGGGAATAATGCCACTCACTGGGTTAAGAGAGACATGTGATCTAATTTACTGCAGAGGCCTACAATGCCTTCCTTATGCCAATGCACTTCCACTTTGAAGACTACAATCTATCAGGTGACTTGGTGAGCTGAATATCACAGACTCTCCTCTGGGGATTTATGCAATATACATATAACTCCTCCCTGCCATCCCTAATAAAATGGGTACACCTGCACTCAGATGCCTGAGCAGCTACTCAGTCCCAGGTCACATGGTCACAGTAAAGGCTTGATTCTTATGTGCTGCTAAAGCTGGCCTTGTGGCTTTGCACTTTACACTCTAGCAAACTTGATTATGAAAGACCAGCTGCAAATCCCATTGGTAATTGTTAGGTGTTTTGCAACTGTTACTGCAAAACACAATTTCCTTTGTTATCGTCAGTAATATTTAATCAAATACATCAATAAATACTCTTCCTTTGATTTTCCAAATGGGAAAACATTAATAACTTCATCTCAAAGAAATGTTTATGCACAACTGAAATAAATACATTCATCTCATAAATGTGTATGCATGACTGGTATGACAGATGCTCTGCCTTGAAACACATACATGAGTAAATCATTATCATACCTTTACATATTTCTGGAATCAACTTAATGTCTGAGAAACTGTTTTTGTTTGCATTTTAAGACGATCAGTTTTCTTTCTTGCTAATTGTTTTTAAACTTTGCACAAGCTGATATACAGCACTGAAAATCAAAGCAAGACACAACATAGGAAGGGAAATCCTGTAATACTTTTGAAAGGAACAACATGCAATTCCCAAGTGCATATTCAATTACAGTGTGCTACTGATGAAGAACAGTGGTGAAATAAATGTGAAAGTATTAATCAAGCAAAACTAGTTAACTGCAACACAGAGATTTAGTCTTAATTACTTTTTCAACAAAATGTAGATCAAGCTTAATCCAAAAACCAAAGAAACCAAACACTTTTTCTGTTTAATGCTCTTGTGTAAATGTCCATGTGGTTAACAGTATATAGAAAAAATATGTTCTCCAGCCTGTGAAAAATAAGTGTGTCATACTTTATCCCTTTTCCACTGTAGACCATATTTTTATTAAAGCTGATACTTGACTGAGAAATTAGCGTGCGAAACTTGGAAGTTAATACAAGTAATGTCATAACAATCAAATTGCAATGTCAAATGGTTTGTAATAAACTTTGAATCTAACTCCAACACTTCCTTAGTGTGAAGGCGTTTTCCCATGTGCCTTTAAATGGAGATCTACATATTCATTACCACTGAGCTGATGTCCCAACATACATCTTGGGGAGCATGGGTGGGTCAAGAGCTTTATAGAACAGATTTTTACTATTCAGTCACCAATAATGCAACATTTTGAAAGTAAACAGTTTCCAACATATTGATGAAAATATACAAGTAAGTACTCAAAACAGTTGCCATGTATTTTTCATTTGGAAAATCCTGCATGTATTCAAGTATTACACTCCTTTTATTTGTAAAGCAAACAAGGCATTTGAATGAAAAACCTTATATCCCTCCAAAATACACACCTATTCCAATTACCCCCCCTTTGGTTTGATCCTTGGCTGGGGTGCCTTCTGTGCGGAGTCTGCATGTCCTCCCTGTGGTTGTGTGGGTTTCCCCTGGGTGCACATCCCAAAGACATGCTGCAGGTGGATTGGACACTCTAAACTGGCCCTAGGTGTGAGTGTGTGCATGTGTGTGCCTTCTGCAGAAGGATGGGTGCTGGGCTGGCAACTCAACACCATAAAACTCCACTGCCTATCATGAGCAGACAAGGTGATCCTCTGTGGCGACTCCTAACTGGGAAAAGCTGAAAGAAGAATAATCTAAGTTTATGTCTCTCAACCAAAAAGCTGAAATAAAGTATGTTAGCAAAATGCAGAGACAGAAATTAGCATTCAATGATTTGGAAAGAATATTTTGACTGCTATGTTCACTCTGAGTGAAGCCTTTGTTTGGCTATCAAACTCAATCACATTCTAAACTTCTGACTGTCTGGCTGCGTGTCTTGTATGCAGTCTAGTTTGATAACTATTTGTAACTTTTGTTGCAGTGAGTTCTGTATAGAAATGCAACAATGTAAAACTTTATAATGAATGCAATATACAGTTCATTCCCCAGAGCCACATGGTGTTTCAATGGAAGTTTTTCTGCAATACAAAAGAGCCTCAGGACAGGTGATAACTGCACCATGACAAATTGAATGCATGCAAAGTGTTAAAATGCAAAAGAAGACAGACTTCCTTAACACTATCATGTATGCTCATTGTACAGACTATATGTTAACATTTATACTGAACCTGTGGCCTACAGACATGCAATAAAAGTCATAGATATACATTTTATAAAAGTTTCTTGATGTTTTGTACCTACCACTTAGCCAAACACAGTGAATGTCTCCCAAAAGTGTCAAAGAATTGGGGTTTTACTGTGCTAATATAATAATGAATAATAGTTTTATTCTGCACTAGATGATATTGCATACAGCCTAGAATATAAAGCTGATGAAAATGAAGTCAATGATATTGTGACGGCTGATTTTTACATATTATTTAACCTATACTGATGAATGTAACATCAACGTTTATACTAGCCCAGTACTCCAAACTTTGGATTACCCCTGCATCCTTAGCCACAGATTTGAATTTAATTCCCCTATGATTTAATAAAGAACAGTTTAATCTCTTAGTTGTTACACTTTTTGTAATTTTCTATATTAAATTAACTTTTGATAATCAATAACTTTAATTTCACTTCTCTGTTATATTAATTTACAATGCTGGGCATTAGTTATGGGTACATATTAAACTATCTTACTCTAATATTCTAGTTGTCACTTAGGGCCCAAGTTGTGGTTGGTTGTTCTTCTACCCATTTAGGGACTTTCTGCTTTAGCTGCTCCCTAAATCATGTCTGCTACTGTTCTACTATGTTACACTCTGGGGATATAGCAACTTGGCTAGTTGGTCATTGGCATCAGTGTCTACAAAAATGTAAAAGCTCTAGAGAGGAGTACCCTTTTTAGTACTGTTGACTGCTAGGTGCCATTAACTAAAACAGTGCACAGCAAGAGACCTGTGCTGTCCAGGTGCTCACAATTGCCAGTATTTTTGTCTTTAGAAGAATGGGTAGAATGCTAGAAATTAGGGCATTATTAGCATCCTATGTAAAGGGGCTGCCACGGTGGTGCAGCGGTTAACATTGCCACCTCACAGCAAGAGGTTCTCAGATTCGATCCTCGGCTGGGGTGCCTTCTGTGCAGAGTCTGCATGTCCTCCCTGTGGTCACATGGGTTTCCTCCAGGTGCTCCGGTTTCCTCCCACATACCAAAGACATGCTGTAGGTGGATTGGACACACTAAATTGGCCCTAGGCGTGAGTGTGTGCGTATGTGCCTTCTGTGGAAGGTTGGGCGCCTGGCTGGCAACTTGACACCATAAAACTCCACTGCCAATCATGAGCGGACAGTGATCTGCTGTGGCGACCCCTAACATGGAAAAGCTGAAAGAAGAAGAAGAAAGAAGAAGCATCCTATGTAATACAGTATTATACAATGCCTTTTTAGTATGCAGTGATTGGATTAATGTTAGAACTTCTTCAGGAAGATGACACTGCATTTTAATGACCTGACCTACCTTAATTATCATTCTTATTTGCAGAATGTTACTTCATAGTGATAATCTTTAATTCACCACCTTAGAAAGAGAAACACATTAAAAGTCAGGTAGCCATGTCTTTTAGGCATAAATCTGAAATCTGCAAAATTTCTGCTGAACTTAGCATGTCCTTAGAATGTATAATGGATGCAAAGCTGAACTTCAGTTTCTTCCTGGTCGATTGCTCACCAGGGAACCAGGTAGTTTTCCAACAGAATTCACTGATTTCTTCATCAAACTAGTGTTAAGCTAGACTAGCTATCTAGCATCATGTGGCTTCAACATTCATGCTGATGACAAGACATGAAATAGCCCTAATGAATTTCTTCAAACTATGTGAAAAGTGGGCCCCACTCAGGTGGTTACTGCTGCAACTCGTAAAAGGTCACATCCTCAGCCTAATGGTTTAAGGATGTGCTTTGAGCAGTAGTCAAGCCAGTCTCTTAGTTTGATCACTATCTAGTAAATTCCAGTCTTGTGCTCCCAAAAATGTATCATCTTATTCTCATATGATGCATTTTTATTAATTAAATAATGTTGAACTGGAAGTTTGTAGGGGCACCTACAACATTGGGTGAGCAAATAACATCGAAGGAGCAGCTGCTACTGACTATGGGAACCTGTTTTCCCTCTGCCCACCAGACTGCATCATGTGTAGACTCTGTCTAGTTGAAAGCTCACCTAAAGTGGTTTGGCCAGAATTTGTGAGATACAAAGAGGTCAAATGCAGGTACAAGCACCACTGGAAGGTTTGTCATCGTATGGAAGACATACTTATGTTGGTGTGCCATTTTAGGGCTTATCACTCTGAGATATCCCTTAAGGTAGCACTCCTTTTTCATGACATCTCATCTATCAAAAGTCAATCAATTCAGATCTTTCACAGTGTAGACAAGTTGTGCAGCCCAGTTTGTCTAAAAGTCCACATGCCATTTTCAGCATTAGAATGCTTTCAGCTGGATAAGTTCTTTGTGGATAAGGTGTCTCATTAACTGGGGGGGGGGGGGGGTGACATACATTGTTTTGCTAGGCTTACAATGAATTAAGAGGAGCTGCCTCATAAAGGATGTGCAAGGTTTTATCCATCTGAGTTCTAGCACCTCATAACATGGATGGATGGTCTTTGGGGTTGTGATCAGCAGATGGTGCCCCATTTGTTTTGGTCTTCAGCCTTGTCACATAACCTGGGTTGTTTCTCTCTTTGAAGTGCTAGAGCAGAATCCAGTAACATGGACAACAGTAAGATCCATTTCACAACTTCCCTTCCTTTTTCAGAAGCATCCTGGAGAAGGAGGTAGATGCATAGGTATAGGATCACCTAACTGCTCCCAGCGTGTTTGGTTTCAGGATGTGCCACAGGATGAAGTCAGTCCTCATCAGGGTCAGAAATGAACTCATAAAGAACAGAGACTGAAGAGTTTATTCCATCTTGGACTTATTGATGTCTCAGATAACAACTCAGCGGCCAACAGTATCTTCAAACTTTTTTTTCTTCATTTTTTTGTCTGAGGTAGATATGACGGACAGGTGTTATGCTGATTTAATAATTCCTACTTGATAAGCAAGTTGCAGAAGTTATTTATGAGGAAATAGTCCTGCATGGTAGAGTGCATCAAAGAGCTGTAATGAGGCCCTTGATGTTGGATATCAATGTGCTTCCCTTGGTAGACATATATTGGTATGGCATGAATTTTTAGCACTATACAGGCAAGACATGGTTTTGTATTTCTTTTGTGAGTGAAATCAGTGCAATATAGCCATGCCTCCATGATATTCTATAATGCACTCATTTTACTTTATGTAAATTTATATCAGATTTCCTACTAGTTATGAAGTAATAATTTCTGAATGCTAAACTATTCCACAATTCATTCTTGCAGATGCAATTCAAATAAATAGTATTGCAAACAGTTGTACACTATCTAAAAACTAAGCATTCACACCAAATATTAATAATGTCCATTAATCTGTATTTTTATCTCTACTGAAATTACATTCCTAACTAATCAGAAATAGTTATATGGGCCATTCTTGCTCTGACAGGTAAGAGGAAAAAGTTGGGGCTACAGACTAAACAAAACCAAATTTTGACTTGATATGAGCCAGAAAGAAAGAATGAAGGTAATATACCGCAGACAGCTAATACAATTTCAATTACAACTCTAAGTAAAATAAATTATCTCTGTGACTTCTAATTCAATAAACAAGTTTTTAATGTGCTACTTCATATGGAAGGAAATATCCTATTACCAAGAAAGTGATGCCATGTAGTTACCCTAGAAATGCATATTGATTATTCTGTTGTATATATTTATCACATTCATTGCATCAAGACAATGATTGCTGTGCACTGCATTACATTAAAGACCATGGTTGAAAGACCTTGTTTTCATGAGGTGGTATGTTGCAGTTCATAGACACATTAGCCAAAATGATTAAAGACCTTATTATTGGCTAATTTGCATGTAGTGCAGATCAGCACTTCCTGTGGTAAACAGTTGTAGCCGCATCATGTTAGCACATGTACCACCCTTGTCAGCAGTGACCCACACCCAAGCAGATAGTAAATCACACAGACGTGCACACAAACACCACATACCCCATACCTATCCTTGCTGTCAGAGAGCCAAGAATGTTTCCTTTTCCCCTGCCATGGTAATTCATGGATTATTACATTCAGTCCTTAACACCAAACATTTGAGTTTCTCAATTCATAGTCTTCAGTAAATGTATGGTAGGGCAGAAGCTGTTATCCTACAACATTTAGATGATAAATATTTTCCATCCCTCTCTCTCATACATCAGAAGATGTTGCAGACATTGCATAATACCCAAGATCCTTTATATATTAAAAAATCCTGATGCACTAAAGTGTGCAGGAGTTTCTTTTGTCAGGGGTGCATGGTTCAAATCCCTCCCCACCTGATCACACTCATAGACATACATCCTTTCACCCATTGACACATGCTCACACACATACACACACACACACACACACACACACACACACACACACACACACACACACACACACACACACACACACACACACACTCATATATAACACACTTGCTAAACCTAACCCTTAATTCCCCTTCCACTATCTCCCAGGCAGACACAAACACTCATATACAGTTACAAATGTAATCCCCTACATACAGTCATGCACACACCTTCTAACCTTAGCTTACCACGAAACCACCCCAAAGCCGACAGCTGTTACAATGGATGTGTAACAATGGATGAACAGAGTCTTATGGTCATGATCACTACCATGAAGTTCATGGCACAGCCATGTTAATTTCTACAGTCAAGTAACACTATGAACCACTCAGTGCATAGATGCCTTCCCAGCAGGGTTGCCAGATGTCCCAATTTGGGCAGGACTGTCCCGAGATCAGCAGCCTGATCCTGAGTCCTGCCCTGCCGGTTTAAATCCCGGCCAGCCTCCACTTTGTTTGTTTTTTTTTTTTTTTGATTGGCCCATATACCTGGCATATGGGCCAATCAAAACTTGCTAAACACTGAGCTTCTTGTGTTCTGCATTAAACACGAGAAGCTCCGTGTTTAGCGATTTTTGATTGGCCCATATGCCGGTATACGGGCCAATCAAAAATCTCTAAACACGGAGCTACTTGTGTTGAATGCGGAACTGCAATGCATTAAACACGAGAAGCTCCATGTTTAGTGCAGAGCTACTGTTCTTTAATGTGGAACTGTGTTCTTTTTTTTTTTTTTTTTTTTTTTTTTTGGTCTTCACTTGCCGTGAGAGACCTTCTTTTTTTTGTCCCTACCTGGGGGGCTGGAAATCTGGCAACCCTGCTTCCCAGAGTCAGTTCTGGGCTGGGGTGGGGAGCACATGGCTAATTAGCATATGCATCTGCCCTGGACCACCTCTTTAGCATCTAGCACAGCTGCAAAGATAGCCCACCATGGTCCTGCACATCTCTGTGACAAAACACCATCACAGGGCTGAATTCAAAAAGGCTATTTTGAGGTGTAAACATCAAGTGCACCTTACAGAAAACTTTATGAATTCCCATGAAAGTTTTAAAGTTAACAAAAGGTTGTTTCCTTGCTTTCTTTTTTTTTTTCTCTCTCCAGCATGACATTATCCAATGGCAGCTCTATCTGCTCATTTTGTCCAAATGGTGAAGACCTATCCATCCCCAAACTGGCCAAGATCCCTAGAGCTTATTCATTACCATTAAACAACCTTATAATAGCCAGTTTGATTAACTGGAAGTTAGACTTGGGATTGGGTATTAAGAGGAGGGACAGTATATTGTTCCTAAGGAGGTACAAGCCCCATCTTTCCTAAACTTTCCCCATAGGTGGCAAGCTGATTTGCAATGTCTGCCTGGATGAGAAATTATGTCTGCACTCAGCAACATTATCCCTGACTCAGAAGCATATGGGCATGAATTTTTAGCACTATACAGGCAAGACATGGTTTTGTATTTCTTTTGTGAGTGAAATCAGTGCAATATAGCCATGCCTCCATGATATTCTATAATGCACTCATTTTACTTTATGCAAATTTATATCAGATTTCCTACTAGTTATGAAGTAATAATTTCTGAATGCTAAACTATTCCACAATTCATTCTTGCAGATGCAATTCAAATAAATAGTATTGCAAACAGTTGTACACTATCTAAAAACTAAGCATTCACACCAAATATTAATAATGTCCATTTATCTGTATTTTTATCTCTACTGAAATTACATTCCTAACTAATCAGAAATAGTTATATGGGCCATTCTTGCTCTGACAGGTAAGAGGAAAAAGTTGGGGCTACAGACTAAACAAAACCAAATTTTGACTTGATATGAGCCAGAAAGAAGGAATGAAGGTAATATACTGCAGACAGCTAATACAATTTCAATTACAACTCTAAGTAAAATAAATTATCTCTGTGGCTTCTAATTCAATAAACAAGTTTTTAATGTGCTATTTCATATGGAAGGAAATATCCTATTACCAAGAAAGTGATGCCATGTAGTTACCCTAGAAATGCATATTGATTATTCTGTTGTATATATTTATCACATTCATTGCATCAAGACAATGATTGCTGTGCACTGCATTACATTAAAGACCATGGTTGAAAGACCTTGTTTTCATGAGGTGGTATGTTGCAGTTCATAGACACATTAGCCAAAATGATTAAAGACCTTATTATTGGCTAATTTGCATGTAGTGCAGATCAGCACTTCCTGTGGTAAACAGTTGTAGCCGCATCATGTTAGCACATGTACCACCCTTGTCAGCAGTGACCCACACCCAAGCAGATAGTAAATCACACAGACGTGCACACAAACACCACATACCCCATACCTATCCTTGCTGTCAGAGAGCCAAGAATGTTTTCTTTTCCCCTGCCATGGTAATTCATGGATTATTACATTCAGTCCTTAACACCAAACATTTGAGTTTCACAGTTCATAGTCTTCAGTAAATGTATGGTAGGGCAGAAGCTGTTATCCTACAACATTTAGATGATAAATATTTTCCATCCCTCTCTCTCATACATCAGAAGATGTTGCAGACATTGCATAATACCCAAGATCCTTTATATATTAAAAAATCCTGATGCACTAAAGTGTGCAGGAGTTTCTTTTGTCAGGGGTGCATGGTTCAAATCCCTCCCCACCTGATCACACTCATAGACATACATCCTTTCACCCATTGACACATGCTCACACACATACACACACACACACACACACACACACACACACACACACACACACACACACACACACACACACACACACACACTCATATATAACACACTTGCTAAACCTAACCCTTAATTCCCCTACCACTATCTCCCAGGTAGACACAAACACTCATATACAGTTACAAATGTAATCCCCTACATACAGTCATGCACACACCTTCTAACCTTAGCTTACCACAAAACCACCCCAATGCTGACAGCTGTTACAATGGATGTGTAACAATGGATGAACAGAGTCTTATGGTCATGATCACTACCATGAAGTTCATGGCACAGCCATGTTAATTTCTACAGTCAAGTAACACTATGAACCACTCAGTGCATAGATGCCTTCCCAGCAGGGTTGCCAGATGTCCCAATTTGGGCAGGACTGTCCCGAGATCAGCAGCCTGATCCTGAGTCCTGCCCTGCCGGTTTAAATCCCGGCCAGCCTCCACTTTGTTTGTTTTTTTTTTTTTTTTTGATTGGCCCATATACCTGGCATATGGGCCAATCAAAACTTGCTAAACACTGAGCTTCTTATGTTCTGCATTAAACACGAGAAGCTCCGTGTTTAGCGATTTTTGATTGGCCCATATGCCGGTATACGGGCCAATCAAAAATCGCTAAACACGGAGCTACTTGTGTTGAATGCGGAACTGCAATGCATTAAACACGAGAAGCTCCGTGTTTAGTGCAGAGCTACTGTTCTTTAATGTGGAACTGTGTTCTTTTTTTTTTTTTTTTTTTTTTGGTCTTCACTTGCTGTGAGAGACCTTCTTTTTTTTGTCCCTACCTGGGGGGCTGGAAATCTGCCAACCCTGCTTCCCAGAGTCAGTTCTGGGCTGGGGTGGGGAGCACATGGCTAATTAGCATATGCATCTGCCCTGGACCACCTCTTTAGCATCTAGCACAGCTGCAAAGATAGCCCACCATGGTCCTGCACATCTCTGTGACAAAACACCATCACAGGGCTGAATTCAAAAAGGCTATTTTGAGGTGTAAACATCAAGTGCACCTTACAGAAAACTTTATGAATTCCCATGAAAGTTTTAAAGTTAACAATAGGTTGTTTTCTTGCTTTCTTTTTTTTTTCTCTCTCCAGCATGACATAATCCAATGGCAGCTCTATCTGCTCATTTTGTCCAAATGGAGAAGACCGATCCATCCCCAAACTGGCCAAGATCCCTAGAGCTTATTCATTACCATTAAACAACCTTATAATAGCCAGTTTGATTAACTGGAAGTTAGACTTGGGATTGGGTATTAAGAGGAGGGACAGTATATTGTTCCTGAGGAGGTACAAGCCCCATCTTTCCTAAACTTTCCCCATAGGTGGCAAGCTGATTTGCAATGTCTGCCTGGATGAGAAATTATGTCTGCACTCAGCAACATTATCCCTGACTCAGAAGCATATGGGCCACTTAATAGTGCAAACTTGCCCTGGCTTGTTTCTCAACTGATCACTTAGTATCCAGTAAGAGTTGCCACTGTGTCAGCCCATGCCACCTTCCACCCACATAGAATGAGCAAGCTGTAATCAGCCACTCAATCTCATCCTCCCCAACTGACCTTCCAGTGCTCTAGACACTAATTTAACACTGGACTTGTAGGTCACAATCAGGGCTCCTTCCCTTTATGCCATGGGCACAAGTCTAAAAGGTTGCAAAGGTTTCTAACTCAATAACTGAGTGTGTTCTGTCTTGATTTTTTGACAGGACAGATTAGTTCACTTGTATTTATTTTTCTGGAATGCTCGGACAGTGTTAATTGATTTTTTTCTTGCGTTAGGGATTAAACTCATTTTTCTCTTTTTTGTTTAATTATGATCTGCTTCTGTTTGTTTTCCATTGTAAACAGTAATAGTATTTTCACATAGATGTTTTTTTTCTTATGAGAGTGCTGATCACTCTTAAACCCGACTGTTGTGCAGTCATGGCGTGAGTATATGTAAGTAAGTGGTGTAATAGGTGAAGCCCCACATAAGGTGATAGAGGTGAGCTTGCTTCTTGTTAAAGTATTTATTTATTTATTTACTTATCTACTTTTGAGGGGATTTTGTGTGATCTAATTAGATTGACAACATGTTTCTCATGTTGCATTTCAAACGTCATTAGGGTTCTGCTTTACAACAACATCAAATTTGTGTTTTTAGACACAAAATGTTAAAAAAATAGCAAAAGGGGATACAACTGACTTTGCTCTATTGCAGGGTTTAATTACAGTTCATAATGGAAGACCACGAGTGATGACTGATGCTAAACATAAACTGTAACTTAAAGAAGTTCTCTGCACTTAAAGCTAACTTACTTAAACATTCATTTTCGGAAAATCATTTATTTAGAACTGAACCAAAAGTACAGCTCAGCAATGCAAGCTGAGATTTGCTGTAAAACTTTTCACCCTTGTGAACATAATGTATGGAAAACGTACTTATACAATCACTTCAGCTGCTCTGTGTGACAATACTCAAATATTGATTTCAGATTGATGCTATAAAAGATTGTTTTATTATAGCAAATAAAAAGCTGCTACATTGGTGTGTTAAACTCCTGACATCAGCCAGCAATAAGTTGCTGGTGGGTCATGGCTCTCCAGAAAAAAAAAACAGAATCACTTACTAGAATTTCTGTCTTGGGATGGCAGACTACAGCAAAAAAAAGTTGCAGTAGATCTGTACTGTAAAGGAAGTGCTGTTGATTTTATTTGCAGAAATAGGAGACAAAAATGTACCATTTACGTCCAGTTAAAATCTCCTCAGAAAAGTGATGAACAGTCCACTAGATTTCAAGCTTACTGTGTGAAGCCATTGAGTGCTTTGAAGTTTAGGTGAGAAAAAGAGCAGCAGCAAATTAGTACAATGCCTCTTATGGCAACTGGCATCCTCTTATCAATCATGCCAGATTTAAAAGGAAACGGTATAGACAGGAAAAGCACAAATTAATGAGGAGGGACATGTTTTCCTTTCTTGTTATTTAGCAGCATTTTGTTAATGCAAGAAAATCAACAACTGAAAAAGCAGACATGGTTAATAAAAGTATTTTAAAGCCAGTGGACTCTAAAGAGATATTAACTGTTTGTCACTTGTAGTTTACATTGTACCTATAATGCTTTTCAGTCCAGTAGCCTCAGATTTGCAGTGTACTTTTTGTCTTGGGTAAGAGAGAAAGTAGTTATGTACACTTACCACAAATGTAGATGTTCAAGTGTATTCACTGTTGCAGTCATTACATTTGGGTTATCCGCCTGCAGGTAGCCCTCAGTCGGCCTGATTAACAAAGTCTTGGGTCCTGTTTCAGTTGCTGTCCCTTCTTCCATGACGTCAGGTCATCAGGGGTATAAAACATGCAGCCAATGCCATTACATCAGTTTTTCTTGCCCCAGATGTCAGGTGCTCCCTTAATCGGAAGCAATTAAATCTATAAATACAAGGATATACCTCCAACAAAAAAGCAAATACACCAAAAAGCATTTTGAGCATAGTAAGTGAGAGTAGAGGTATAGCCAAAAGAAGAAAGGGGGCTGGAGGGAGGGTAACCAGGACTGCAACAGTGAATACACTCGAACATCTACATTTATGGTAAGTGTACACAACTGTACTATGTTCTTTGTGTTTCACTGTTGCAGTCATTACATTTGGGTAGATTCCCAAAGCTAAGGTTGGGAGGAGGAATTTAGCTAGAATTAGACCAGCTATAAGGCCCTGCAAGACTGCAATGGCAAAACCAGCTCTGGATTTAGAGAAAATTGGCAAATTATAATGCTTGGTGAAAGTATGTACAGAACTCCAGACAGCAGCTTCTAGGATGTTTCTAGTAGGGACGCCCCTGAGAATGGCTGTAGAGGTAGATGCAGCCCTGGTTGAATGGGGTCTGATGCCCTGTGGAATAGGTTTTCCATGGTGCTTATAGCAGAAAAGGATGCAGTGGCCTATCTATTTTGAAATGATTTGTTTTTCAACAGCTTTTCCCTCTGTCCCTGCAGCAAATGCCACCAGCAGTTGTTCAGATTTCCTTTGAGGTTTAGTCCTGTCCAAGTAGAATCTAAGCTGTCTGTGCACATCTAAAGAGTGCAGTATCCATTCCCCTTTGTTCTGTGGGTTAGGAAAAAAGGTAGGAAAATGAATGGACTGATTAAGAGCCACACTGGATACCATCTTGGGCATGAAGGAGGGATTGGTTCTGAGGGACACCCTGTCCGCATGAAAGATGATGAAAGGTTCCACTGCCATAAGGGCCTGTAATTCAGATACCCTTCTTGCAGAAGTGATAGCTAAAAGGAAAGCTGTTTTCCAGGAAATAAATTTTAAATCTGCAGTAGCAGCTGGCTTGAAAGAAGGAAGAGTGAGTTTCTCCAAGATAAAGTTAAGATCCCAGGCTGCAGCAGGAGCTCTCCTGGGTGGCCTTAAGTTTTTGGCCTCCCTGAGGAACTGCTTGAGCAGTGGGTGAGAGAAGAGGGGAGGCTCCATGCTATAATGAGCTGAAATGGCTGAGGCATAAATTTTGATAAAGGAAAAGGATAAGGCCTTATGAAGCATCTCAGTCAAGTATTGTAAAATATGAGGTAAATTGGGCACTGCTGCATTCATTCCTTGATATTGGGTCCAGGCACAAAATGTTTTCCATTTTACAGCATAAGATTTTTCTGGTCCTGGGCCTCCTTGCCTCTAAAATGATATCCATCCCTGATTTGCTAAGGGATGGTAAAGGAGAGATTAGGTAATTAGCCAGGCTGCTAGGTTCAGGGTTTGCAGCTGAGGGTGTAGAATCTGGTTCTCCTGCTGAGACAACAGGGAATGAGTCTGAGGCAGGTGCCATGGAGCCAAGCATGACACACTGCGCAGAGTGGGTACACCAGTGTTGGTGAGGTCAGTCTGGTGCAATTAAAATCATCCTTGGCTTGTCATGTTTGATCTTTAGTAGTACTTTGGAGAGCAGAGGCAGAGGAGGAAAGGCATAAACTGTTTTTCCAGCTGAAGGATAGAGCATCCACTTTTCAAGCTAGCTTGTGGAAAATCCTTGTGCAAAATTTGTCCAATTGATGGTTCTGGGGGGAGGCAAACAGGTCTATATCTGGGCTCCCCCATTTGCTTGTCAACATGTTGAAAATCCTTGGTTCCAGTTTCCACTCGTGTGAGTCCATGAGATTTCTGCTTAGTCTGTTAGCCAGTGTATTAGGTTTCCTGGCAGGTATTGAGCTTGTAGATTTGCTTGGTAGCTCAAGGCTGTGTTTCACAATGCCATGGCTAGTCTGTAGAGGGGGTAAGAATGAGTACCCCCCAGCTTGTTTATGTACACAGTGGTGTTGTCCGTCTTTACCATTAGTTGTCCTGGAAGAATGTGGCCCTTGAAGGTTGTCAGAGCATTCTGTACAGCTAACATTTCTTTTTGACTTAACTGTAGGTGCATTTGACTTGGGTTCCACTGGCCCTGAATGCACTTCCCTGCCAGGTGAGCCCCCCATGCATAGTTTGATGTGTCTGTTGTTAAAATTTGGGCAGCAGGGGGCAGTGTGAATTGTAGTCCCCTGTTTTGGTGGCAGGCCTCTGCTCACCAAAGGAACTCTAAGCATAGGCAAGGAATGATTGGAATCCTTGCTTCTAGATCCTGTGAATGTTGACACCATAGGCTTTTTAGATATCATTGTAGTTTCCTCATATGCAGCCTTGCATATGGAATTAGAAGAATGAACCCCAAGGTTTGCAAAATTTGCCTTGCAGATAGCTGGGTTTTTGTGGCCACTTGTTTGAAGTAGGTTGTCAAATTAATCCGTTTCTCTGGCATGAAGAAAGCCATCTAGGAAGTTGTATACAAGCTTACTCCCAGGAATGTAATTTGTTGACAGGGTACCAGGTGTGATTTCTTTTCATTTTTTGGTGTACCCCAGACAAGTCAGTACCCTTTGAATAAAGGCCAGATGATTCAAAAGTATGTCCTGGCTTTCTGCCTGAATTAGACAATCATCCAGGTATGGGTATATTTGAATATTTCTTTGCCTGCAAAATGCAATGACTGGAGCAAGGCACTTTGTGAATACCCTGGGCACAGTAGATAAGCCAAAGGGCAGTGCAGAGAACTGATAGTGCGTGTAGCCTGCTTTGAAGCACAGGTATCTTCTGCAAGTCTCCCTGATAGGGATGTGCAGGTATGTTTCTTTTAAGTCTATTGTTGCTAACCATGCATCTTTGCCTAGCATAGGAAGCAGCTGGTGAAGCGTCAGCATTTTGAATTTTGGAATCATCAAGAAGGTATTCAGAGTAGAAAGGTCCAGGATAGGATGCCATGTATTGCCTTTTCTGGGTACCAGGAAAAGTCTTGAATAGAGATCTTGTCTCTTTTCCTCTTCTGGTACCAACTGAATAGCCTCCATGTTTAAGAGAGAGGGTACTTGATTTTGGGCCTCCGACCACCACTTTGGGGGAAGATCTGGCCACCTGCTTGGAGTTGGTAATGTGTGGAAGTGAAATCTGTATCCTTGGGACACTATATTTAAAACCCATTTGTCCTGGGTAATGAGTTCCCAGTTTTTGGCCTGCAGACCAGTCTTTCCACCTAAAGGAGCATTCAGTAGGTAAGTGCTTGGAAATTTTAAATGCAAGTGATTGAGACAGTTTTCCATAGGGGGAGTCTTACTACTCCCAGATTTGGGTGTGGAAACCCCCCACTGCTTAGTCTTGTGTGTCCCTTGGGACTGAAACCTGGGGTTTCTGCTGTGTCTGGGTTTGGCTTGAGAAGACCTGGAAGGGTCCGAAAGGACCAGTTCTTAGAGGGCCAGTGCCTACTAAATCTAGGAGGCTGAACTTGTAAGAAATATTTGACAGTTTGCATAGATTTAGCTTTATCTTCCATCTTTTTAAGAACTTCCTCAGCCTTGTTGCCAAACAGGCGGTTCTGATTTAAAGGAGCATCCAACAATTCATCTTTAATATGATCGGGCAAATATTGCTCCTTAAGCCAAGCATGCCTTCTCAGCACAGACCCAGTAACTGCAGCCCTGCAAGAGGCCTCTAATGAATCAAATCCACTTTGCAAAGTATGTTTTCCAACCTGTTCAGCAGAATGCATTAAATCCTGTAATTCTTTATGCTCAGCACAGTCAGGAATCAACATAATTTTCTGTTTACGCAATCCAATAACATGTTGTTGATACTTTAACATATGAAACTGGCAGTTTAAAGCCCTAATGGCCAAGGTTGTAGAAGTGTAAACCTTCTTACCCCATCTATCCAGCACCCTGTAGTCTCTATCAGAGGGGGTAGGATTTTTAGCAGTAGAAGCCTTAATGCCCTTGGGTCCCTGTGAAATAATCTCTGGATCCGCAATAGGATTTTTAAAAGGGAACATGTGTGAATCAGGAACCCTGTAATATATGTCAGGTTTTCTGGGAGCAGGAGGCATAGAATCAGGGGCCAAACTAGATTCTGAAAAGGAATCATCAACAATGTCTAGTACATGAGGTATAGCTAAAGGCCTATGCTGAGGCAGGAGTAAGAAATCCCTAAGCCTCTTCTTTGAATCAGAAAATTCCTGGCTTTCCCAGTGGAAATGTTCCCTTAGAGTATGTAAGGTCTCATCAAAAGAAAAATCCTCTGGAGGGGAATCAGAGGGAATAGAATCCTCTGCATCAGAATCCTCTCAGAAGAATCAGAAAAATCAGAATCCTGGTCAGAAGATTCATAAACAACTTCAGTCCTAGGTCTCTTAGAAGGGGGGGGGGGGGTTGGCTTCCCCTGATTAGAGTTATAAGATCTTCAGCCATTCTTATCATTTGTTTTTTAGGCCTAGAGGCCTGAGCATGCAGTCTGGGTGTCGGTGTCTTAGGCATGGTTTGAGATTTTGGCCTAAATGAAGATGGAGGCGTCGGTTTAATATGCAAGTCTGTAGGCCTGAATACACCCTCAGAAGCCAGTGCCTGCACAGTGGCTCCAGACCCATCCAAGGTAGAAACATCCGCAGGTTCCACAGTTGAAGCATCTCGCGGCATACCAGACTCTGAATGGGTCTCAGTAGAGGCCTGCAAGTCAGAAGTAGCGGGTATCAGGGGCTGCGAAAGCACCTCACTGAGTACCGGCAAATTGACGACTGGTTTAGGAGAAGCATCATCGGCAGTTTTGGCCCTCGGCAGCCTGTCTCTGTCTTTATCTTTACATTTTTTCGGAATCCCGGTAGTCGGATGGCTAACTGATGACATTTCTGGGTAATTAAACCGAGAACTGAAATATTTAGAGGCGAAGATAAACTGAGGATAAATAGTGCGCTGATTAAGTAAAGCACAAAACCTACAGCAAGGTACATCGTGGTCAGGGCCTAGGCAAGGAATACAATATGAATGAAAATCTTTGTGAGGTATTTGCTTTCCACAAGTAATGCAATTATTACCTTTTACTGACATCGGAAGGAGCAAGAAAAACTTTCCCCAACGGGGTACTTAACTTTAGTTGAAGACTTCGGTTCTGAAACTTGAAAACAAAAATTTCAGGAGTTGGCTGACTGGCACTTGCGAACTGCTTCTGCTTCAGGCACTGCACGGCAAGAAAGACTGATGTAATGGTGTCGGCTGCATGTTTTATACCCCTGATGACCTGACGTCATTGAAGAAGGGACAGCAACTGGCACTGGTCCCAAGACTTTGTCAATCAGGCCGACTGAGGGCTACTGTAAAGCAGATAACCCAAATGTAATGACTGCAACAGTGAAACGTGAAGAACATGGGTAAGACAGCATACCAAATTGTGATGACAGGTATTTTGTTTCTGGTGCACAACCTGAATCAGGAAACCTTCTGACGTTGCTCTAAGTACTGTATTATGTAACAAACTCACTCATGAATTGTTGAAGTGGTGTATTTACTCTAGTAATAAAAAGTAAAACTTATCACGTATGTTTTTTACAACTGAGAGCATGTGAACTTAGTTCTGCATTCTGACTGCTGCAAGGCAAACTTGTGTGTTTGACTGTTGAATTTAAAGTAATAAAACAATTCTTTTATTTTATATATAAAAAAATATACATCATGGTGTAATTCTAAACCAGGGTATAAAACAGTTTAGCAGCATTGCTATGGTGGGATGAAAGGACAGAATCCTCAGGCATAAGATGTCAGGTTGCACACTCTTCAGTAATGGCATTCAGTCTGGAAGTGCTTTAGCTCTCCGTGTGTGTGGTTTAGTTATTTATTATGCGTTTTCACACAGAGCCGAAAGTCTGTGTTCACTGTAAGCTGTAGCAAGCCATTTGTATGCATGTCGCAAGTGGTTTGCTACAGTTTAAAGTAGAGAAAGCTTTTTTTCAAAGACCTCAGCTTAAAGTTGCGGGGGGGGGGCAGACTAGAAAATATCCCTGTGCACCACAAAACCTAGCTGCACCTCCGGCATAGCAGTCTGTTTCTGTCCAGTCTTGCCCTAAAACTGTTAGTTCTTTAGTCCTGTATGACACACTGGAATGCAACTTGTGTAAAAGTGCCTGTTAAAGCTTATCATTGCAGGACAGGGCCAACAACTGAAAGCATTTTGCTAATTTTTAGTGATAAATTCTATGTGACATTACATTTAATGCTCTATTATCTTGGGTGCCAAAATATCATTTATTCTAATTTTACTTAAGCTGAAAACAGACTTACACATGATGTTTCAGGATATGAAGGTCATGAGTTTTCTACCACTTAAAAACTGTGTCCCTCCATGATTTCAAAACAAAAATAGTAGTGAAAGGAATTCAAAAGTGTGTTATCACCATCAGACAATACAAAATGACATTCTGCTGCAAAACCTGTGCTATGAAGTTCAGACATTTCAAATATTTATAAGGGCAACCCAGCACGGTGTAAAAAATAAAACACAGAAATGTATTTAAGACATTATTGTTTAGCAGAGGAAGTAAAAAGAGCATTCGGTCACACAATAATACAAGGAATAAAGTCATATGAAAGAAAGAATCCTTAGCTAGGATATACTGGCATGCATTATTTCTGAACTAGATCTTGCGTGTAAAATATCAGATGATGATAACCAGATATTAGCGTTCAGTCAGATAGTGCTCAGGAGGAAGCTGATGTGAGTGTTAGGAAACGGACACAGGAATGACTGTATAGTATCATGCACTGGTATTAGAATGTTTTCAATAGTCTGATTAAAACAAATAACTTCTCTTCTTGAATACATCTGAGGTTTATCTGCAGACATGAAATCTAGTCAGCTAACAGCTGCTTTATATTAACAGCAGTTACACTAGATCACACATGCTGTCTTGAAACTCATGCAACACCGAGAAGGAAAATAATGCATCATAAATGCAATGCATTGAGAGACAAATGAAGACATTCTTAAGATTTGCCATTTGCTGTTATAAGGCATCATAACAAGTGTGCATCTTTTCAAGCACACTTCCATTTTCTGAAGTAGCCACACACTGCTAGCAATACTGCTGACTACTGCATACTTAATATTGTGCAGAAGACATTATGTACTACTGAAATGGCTGCAAAACGGAATGTGAACATTGTGTTTTGTTCCTTGTACTTCTTTGACTACTGGCTCATAGAAACACTGATTGTAAAGGTAGTTCTGAAGTGCATTACGTGTGACATACTCTGCAGTGTCTGACTTCTAACTCCCTTCTCAGTCTGTTGTACCAGCACCCTCCTATTAAACTGCAGAGAATATTCATCATATTGATCACTACTGCAGTAGTCTTAACTATATGGGCTATATCCGGCTAAGGATATCACAGCTGGCCAGCTTCCAAAGCTTCAGGGCACCTTCCACACACCCAGACTGTCAAGCAGCTCAAACTGAGCTGACTAAAAGACAAGTCTGGTTCTCAGGCTTTAGAAGATCGATGGTTGGCTTGTGCTTTCCATTGGTGATCAGATAAGTTCAATTTGGGGGAAAAATAACTTCCATAGTTGATGTTTTATTACGTTCCACTTCAGGAGAGCTATTTTAAAGATAGGAGTGTTATGTTTTAATGAACTGCTGGAGGCATACCTCAACCTGGAAACAACAAAAATCTGGACAAAGACCCATGAAAATAGGTACAAATCTGTATGCTTAGTAACATACAATTTGCAAACATAATTGTGTAATGCCCACCTCCAATTGAATTGTAGGATACCAACTTTAAATGTAAACAGAAGAACAGACAACCAAAATATGATCATGAAATACAAAATAAGCAAAAGAACAATAGTGTTTTACTTATATTAATATTTGAACTTGACTGGGCGACTATGGAAAGTATGAGAGAAGTAAGCAGTCACAGACACAGTGTGGTGGGCTGATACACTGTGTAATGTCATGGGAGACAAGCAGATTTAAAAGGTGCAGTCTTTATTTTTTATATCCTAGTTCAGACTGTAGTTTGTGTGTGTGTAGATATATATATATATATATGTATGGGTCTGGGTTACAACATCGACAGATGACAAGACCAACAGTGAAATCACCGACACCAGAGGATCGACAGATGAAAACACCGACGCGGAGAACACTGACATGGGGAAAGGATGTGTAAGTATGCGGTAGTGACGGACGTTAGGGTGCGAGTAAGGTAAGTGTGCGATGTTGACGGTCTGTAGGGGTAGGGGTGGGTTAAGTGAGTTAGAGTTAGGGCACGGGTTAGGTAAGGGAGCAGTAGTGAATTTTCTTGGGTTAGGGGCGGGTTAAGTGAGTTAGGGTTAGGGCGCGGGTTAGGTAACGGTGCAGTAGTGAATTTTTTTGGGTTAGGGGCGGGTTAAGTGAGTTAGGGTTAGGGCGCGGGTTAGGTTAGTGTGCGATAGTGACGGACCTTAGGGTTAGGGTTTCGGTTAGGGTTGTGGATAGTTGTGTTTGTAAGGTTTAGTGTTTGTTTGTTAGGATTTAGGTGTGCTTGTGTTGTGTGTGTGGTTTTTGGTCAGGGAATTTGTTTTGTTTATTGGTTGTTGTGATGATGTGTTGAGTGTTTGTGTGTCGTGTTTGTGAACTGTCGATGATGTGGTGTCAGTGATGTCGTTGTCGATGTTATGTGCTGTCGATGTTATAACCTAGAACCATATATATATATATATATATATATATATATATATATGTGTGTATATATATATATATATGTATATATATATATATATATATATATATATATATATATATATATATATATATATATATATATATATATATATATATATATATATATACATACATTATATATACATAATGCCTATATTTAAAATGTGTAAAACCGGCAATAAAAACTGCACTATAAAATTTCCTTTGTAAAGAGTCTTAACTGTATTTGTCATCTTATGCAATATTGAAAAAACAGTTGCAACTGTAGTCTGCAGGAAAATATAGTGACTGTATGATGAAATGGAGCGACGATTCTAACTTGGGTAAGAATTAACTATTTGCATGTAATTGCAGGGCAAGGTATAAATGAGTTGCTAGGCAGGAAACTAAGTTCTCAGCTGTCAAAGTAGCTAAGTAAAAGCTATTAATAGCAATATATAAAATCCTGTATTTATTTCCAGCTAGTCCTTTCTGCCACTAACACTGTGTTAATTACCCTCCAGTACCTGTATATTTCTCTCCAAGTCTGAATCGAGTGTTATATGCCTTCGGTCCAGCTTGGTGTGCCAATATCTATCAAAGTTGCTGCCAACTTTATGCCTGTAAAATATTCTGGACGTACTGTATTCTGTAAACAGTGTGACATATTATTATCAGTTGTGAAGTGCAGATGTTTTTATGATTATCCTCTGACCCAGGTCCATTCTACCTGCATCATTAAACAATTTCCATTGTTCTCCTTATGTCATCAATTAAGAAAACATAATTTAAGTCAATTAAGAAAAAAAGAAAAATTATAAACACTGCAAGCACAAAATCATACACAATACCCAAAAATAAAAACACTTCCCACTTCATTCAAATGTAGAAAAATAAAATTCAGTCAATGTAAAATAAATGTTATTAAATCAATGAAAAAAATATAATATAATGTAATATAATATAATATAATATAATGTTGTTGATGTTGTTGTGTCTTTTGGCTTTTCCCGGTTAGGGATCGCCACAGCGGAACTCCGGTCCGCTAATGATTGGTAGTTGATTTTTACATGCCGAGTTACCAGCCCTGATGAAGGTACGCCCATTCACGCATGTCTCCATGCAGAAGACGCTCTAGATGAGAATCATATAATATAATATAATGTAAAACAAAGCAGCCATGGACCTCAATTAAGTAATATGGCATTACCTACAAAATAGATCCAGCAAAAAGAAAATGACTGCTTCAAGATCCATAGAAGCAACAAATTTATTGAAGTATAAAACATAAGAAGTTTACTGCTTGTGTGGATCCTAAACCAGCTGTTTCTATTTTATTAGATTTACTTTTGTAGTTAATTGATTTGGAGTATCTTTTGGTGCAACATTTTTTCTTTTCCTTATATAGTACATAGAAAACATGCTAGATTTTGAATATCTATACTAAGATTGCTACGCCGTGCTATAAATATAATGAATCCCAACATGGTCCTTAGTAAATACATATATGCATACATACAAATATTTCAAGCATGGGCATTAATGCTCTTCTAGCCTGCCAATATACCAAAACAGTTGTTACCGTAATAAGTGTCCAGGCTGTTCTTAAAAATATCTGCTTTAAATTAGGTCTGCTCCATGTATCAGCAACTTTCTTGGAGAACCAATCAGTGCACTTCTCATTCCTACAGAATCTTCTACATAGGTTGTTTAATGATTCTCTACTACTACTCTCTAAGTGCCCTATATACCAGAATAAGATTTCCTCTTAAGTAAAATAAATAAATAAATAAATGGCACTTTTGAAAATTGATTAAAAATTTCCTCAGAACTAGATTGGGAAATACCACATGAAACAACCATTCAGAAAAAATAAGTATGTAAGTTATGTATAACCATTATCGGTAAGCAGTTTACTGAATTGCTGTGGCCCGTGGAACTAAATGGGAAACAATAGTTCCAACTCATAAAATGGGAAAAAGTAATACAGATAAATGGATGCAGGGGATCTGAAACATTTTTACTGCAGGATGAATTCTGACTTCACTACTCACCATGAAAATGCTTTCTCTATACTTACAATGGAAGATACTAATCACAGAATGGATCCATGTATTCCACATACTTACACTTACACACACACACACACACACACACACACACACACACACACACACACACACACACACACACACACACACACACACACACACACACACACACACACACACACACACACACACACACACATACATACACACACACACACAAGCACACACATATAAACATGAAAATGTATGCTAAAAACATGTATCTGAGAATACAGGACATTTTGTCATCAGTCTGCAAGCATCATATCCAGTTAAAACGAACTCTGCTTTTGTAAAAAAAAAAAATTAATTAGTAACATCACTTGTTAATAAAAAATACAAAATGACTATTTAAATCTGTTACAAATAGCAGCAATACTCATTACTAAATGTAATGCTTTACATCTGCATACAGATTAAATCTGCTCACCCTAGTATGACTGCTGCTGCCTGGTGCCCTGCTGCAGTGATGTCTGAAACGAATGGCTTGCTTGGGGACTGGGTAACCTTGCTAGTGTTGACTGCCCTGACTGTAACTGTAAGCCAAGTTTCTAACTGAAAAAAAAAAGCACTGTTGGGTGACTTGGGTCTGTTGCTGCTCTCCCGTGGTCTGTCTGATTCTGAGCTGTAGCCTGTGTAGTCCAGTCCCTGAGTCCCAATCCAATCTGACCCTCTCTAAACTAACTGACTGACTCTGCTGTCTCTCTGTAAATTGAAAAAAGTGCTCTTTTGCCTTTAGCTTAGCTGCTGTAGTGTACACTTGAAGTCCGAGCTGAGGTGCACACCTAACGTTTAACATGCTGCTGCTGCCCAAAGCCCAAACATAAAAAAAGTTACACCCCTCAATCCTTCAGCCAAATTCTGACAGGCTGCTCATGATGCTGACCTCATTGTGCATGCCTCTGCATGCGATGAAGGCAGTGGAAAATTGCCGAGGGAAAAAAAGTTTAAGAAAAGCCGCAAAAGATTCGGGAATAAAGGGGGCCAACTGGAAATTCGTGGCACCCCATTATTTGGACCTCAAAACTGATAAATGCCAAGGAATTGGGCATGGTGGAGAGGTATGGCTGGAGGCTGTAACGTACTTTTGAATGGACCACTCATTTTTTCTGTCAGTTTAAATGTAATATAAAGTACCTGAAAACATTTTTTTCTGTGGAGAAAAGTGTGTATATGTTTTTTTTTTGTGGAACTGACATAGCATTTCAAAGTGATTTTTACTTTTTTTTCTGTCAAAAAGTAAGTTTTGTGCACAGAAGTGTTTATAAGCATTGTTTACAGTGTGTGTACAGCTCTATTGATACTTGCTCCAAAGCTATGGCCACTGGTACTGTCTTGAGGAGGTTTGCAATGCTGCATTCTCAGAACCTCATAATGATGTTAAAAATGAAATTTTAGATTCTGACTTGGATAGGGAGTTAGTATTTGGCCCATCTGCTACACAGGTAATCAAAATGTGTGATGAAAGCAGCAAACTGATCCATGGAGTCTTGAAGACTTTTCCAAATTAGCCATGGGATTTTCTATCTCCTTAGCAAAGAACAAAATAAACACTCTCAACAAAATTTTGGTAAACAGATGTTTAAGAAGAAATGCCAAGGGGTTTCAAAAACAAGTCTCAAACCTTCCAAAACCAAAGACAGTCCATTACATCTGAATAACTGTTCAAGAGACTATGTGACTTCCTCCCACCTTGGATCCTTTTTCTTTCAGAAAGTCTGAAGCTCCATTTCTCTCTTTGAGAACATATTTTTTCAAATGAATTGGTTCTGAAAGTCATTCATTAAGTTTACATATGTCAGTGGGAGGAAATTCACACTTACAGTGGGTCATTCTTCATCCTCCAGATCACACTCATTTGGTTCTGCCTGTTTTTTCTTCAAATGTTGCCTCAAGGAGTGGTAGATCCAGCTCCTCCTCCTTCCCAAATGGGGAAGAGGTTTTATTCAAGGATGTGCCTAGTGCCAAAAAAACAAAATGCTGGGAGACCAGTTCTGGATCTTTCTTTTTTAAACCACTTTGTGATAATATCCAAATTCAAAATGATGTCAGTTCACAACTTGTTACCTCTTCTTCCTATTTCAAGTTTCGTGGCAATACTAGACATCAAAAATGTTTATTATCACATCCCTATTCATCCAGACTTCAAATGTTTCTTATGTGTTTGTGCGTCTGGATCGCATTAGCAGTTCTCTGCCTTAACATTTGTACTATCCAATGCATCAAAAGTTTATAAAGTGTCTAGCTTCAGTTATAGCTCATTGCAGGCTACGGGTAGCTGCATTTTTCCATATTTACATGACCTACTTATCTTTGCAGATTATTTTATAAAGTGTCAGGAATCTCTTTCTTGGGTGAGAGATTTCTTACATAAGCTGGGATTCTAAGAGAACATTCAGAAGTCTTTTTTGACTCTCTCACACAAGATTGTGTTCCTGGGTTGTCAGCTAGATAGGGATGGTTGGATAACATAACCCATTTCTCTTTACCTGCAGTCAATCCTTAGTGTATATTTACTTTTGTTAAAGAGTTATATAAAAGATACTGAAAACTTTTTAACTCATTTGTATGCTTGGCATAAAAGCCATAAGGGAAGTATTTTTTTATTTGTTACATTAGACATGAAATCTCTTTTTACTGTGCTCCGCATTAATGTTGGTATAGAAGCAGTACGTAAATTTCTTTGTAAGAACACAACCTTGAATGGTAGAAAAATCTAAATTTTTTGTGAATTGTTAGAATTGGCATCAAATAATAATGTGTTTATGGTAGAAAAATCAAAATTCTTTGTGAATTGTTAGAATTGGCATCAAATAATAATGTGTTTATGTTTTATGATTCTACATACCATCAAAAGACAGGTGTTCCAATGGGAATGCCTGTAGTGAATATGTATGCTAATATTACTGTGGCAAATGGGAAGACAGTTATGTTTATCAATGTCCCAAAGTCTTCAAATGCAAAGTGCTGTTTTTTCTGCGTTTTGTTGATGACATATTTTTATTATGGGATGGAATGCGTTTGGAACTGAAGATGTTTGTTGAATATTTAAATCAAACCACTGATTATTTGACATTTACAGATGGCTATTCAAATGAGAACATACAGTACTTAGACATAAGGTTAGAGAGAATAAGCGATGGTATTACTATTATGATATGTACAAAAGATGTACAGGCAAATAGATATATACATAGTAACAGCATGCATGCACATCATGTATTTAAAGGCATAGTGAAGAGTTAAATAAACCTACCAACAAAGAAACTGCTCTTGACTGGATATTGATAAATAGTCACCCCCACGCTTATGAAGCAGGAATCCTTCATGATGATGTCAGTGACCACTCAATAACCTACATAATCAGGCAAAAGATCAATACTCATAAACCAACCTTATTTAAAACCATTTGAACCAACAAAGACTTTAACCCCATTAACTTCCAAAGTGATCTGAAGGTATGTGACTGGTCACCCCTAAGACACCTCCAATTAGACGAAGCAGTATCCTACTTTAATGCCAAATTCTTAGAAATCCTGGACTATCATTCCCCATCCCGTTCAATGAGGAATAGGACCAAAACTGCTCCATGGCTAACAAAAGAGACAAGGCACAAAATTATACTAAGAAATAAAATCTGGACCTAATGGTGAGAAACTAAAAACCCAGCTGATCATCTAACATGACAGCTGAGAAATGCTACCAAAAAATGTATACTTCTAGATAAAAGAAATGTCTACCACAACAACCAGCAAACCCACCAATACAAACCTCAAAGATTCTGGGCAGGCATAAACAAACTCCTCCACCTAGGTCAGTCCAAAACTCCCACCCCAACAGGATCCACCTATGAAACTCCATATTGCATACCTTCTTTACTGATGCAGTCTAAACTCTCGCCAATTCACTACCTCCTGTTAGTATAAGCTTGTCATCCTCCTTGACTACTTTAATCCCCTCATTTCATTTACAACCAGTCCCTACATCCGTGATCTGCACTCTTCTTCATAAACTAAAACCTTGCACCCCCTCAGATGACCTTCTACCAGCAGAATATCTGCAGAAAGCTGCAGCAGTATAGCCTTTCCTATTTCCATCCTTATAAATAGAACCATTACTGAAGGAAAGATCCCATCTATCTGGAAAGTCTCTCACATTATCCCACTGCACAAAGAAGGCAACTCAACTGAACTCTCTAACTACTGCCCAATAGCTTTACTCTCTCCTTTAGCTGAAATTATGAAAAAATGCATCCATTGCCAACTACTAGACCACCTACTGCAAAATAACTTACTAGCTAACTATCAGCACGGCTTTAGGCCTCACCATAGTACCACCACAGCCATCTTACCCTTTTCCGACTGTATTAACAATAACCAAAACAACAACACTCTAACCTCAGCATTCTTTATTGACCTATCACAAGCCTTTGATATGATCAACCATCAACTTCTTTAGCATATACTTAAATCTTTCTCACTAGATACACAAGTTTTACAGTGGTTTAAATCCTACCTTGAAAATGGGCAACAGGCTGTGCTTTGGGGAAATAATCTATCCTCTCACCTTCCTATTACTCTGGGAGTCCCTCAAGGTTCTATCCTGGGCCCTCTTCTTTTCTCAATTTTCATCAATGAACTCAATGTAATCATTCCTCAAGCTACTTGTATCCAATATGCTGATGACTCCACTCTAATATGCCCAGCTACCTCTGCACCTCAACTCCAGACCATTACCCAAACAGTGCTTAACACAGTAGAAATCTGATATTTACAGCATATCCTCCTCCTGAATCTGAAAAAGACAAAACTACTACTCTTCACTGCCACACAAAGGTCCCCCCTATTGACTTCACAGTTATATCAAATGATGGTATTGTTATATCTCCTGACCCTACTTCCAAGCTCTTAGGGGTAACAATAGACCATAATCTTAGCTTTGACACACATATTAACACAACAATAAAAACAGTAAACAGAAAATTAGGCTCCCTTTATAGGATTAAACCCTTCCTTACTCCAAAAGCTAGAAATATTGCCCACACCCATCTAATTTCCACCCTCCTCTATGCCTCTCCCATCTATACCAACCTATCAAAAAACAACCTTAACATACTTGCTACCTCCTATAACAATATTGCCAGATTTGCTACTGGTTCCTCATTTAGAACTCACCACTGTCAAAACCTAAAGCAACTAGGATGGCTAGAACTTCATAATCAACTTCAGATTCAACAACTTATTATTGCCCATAAGATCCTCTACTTGCTAAAAATACTCCTATACTTACTAGCCTTCTTACCCCCTATAGCAATTTGACAACCCTTCACTCAGCCAATAAAGTACTAGTATCTACAGTCAAATCCAAAAATAAGGCCAGTGATTCTCTGTTCGCCAACAGTGTTGGCAAATCCTGGAACCTGCTTCCCAAAGAACTCTCATCTCTCTCTCCTCAGTGAAACTGTTCAAAAAACAACTCAGAGAATACCTTAGTAACCATTGGTTATGCCCATGTAGTAAGCCAGACTAATCTTTCCACCACTTTCTCTGAACCCTACCTACATAACCATTTGCAATTTAATTCCAACTCTCTCTATGCCTTAAAGACTAAACCTACCTATACTAATTTTGGTCTTTACAACTTTCTCTTACATATGATCCTCTTTTAATTATGTACTTGCATAGTTTGCAGCTTGCAGCATTAACTTGCTATCACATATAAATATCTATATAGGCAGTCTTTATATTTCTTATTACATGCTACCTTAAAAGTTGCTATGCTACTATAGGATAAATGGAATGACTCACTGCTAAATACTGTACCTGGAGCTGCTATATTTGTTAGTGTGCTTTTCATTTCTCTGTTTTATAGAGTGCCACTTTAAATTTGTTTGGTGTTCAATCTCTTGCTTATTATCTGCTACTTTGATAGTATTATTTGTCTATATAACATTTGTATTCTTCACCTTAAAATAGTACTGTACCTAAATTTGTTACAATTTTACTTATCTGTACCTGTAGTTGCTAAGTTTTTGCTTATGTGGAGCTTTTCCCCCCAGGCCTCTACTGAAAATGAGACATATATCCAGTTAGACTAGCCCGGTCAGCAAATGTAAAATAAAATAAAATAAATAAATAAATAAAATGTTAAGAGTCTGTCATCTTAACACAGACAGTGTGCAATGTATTAACCAGATATATGATAGAACAAGGATATGATATGGGGCTATTGCAGCACATAAAAAATGAAGTTACAGATACAACGGAAAATAAAGCTATACCGTACTTCTCAGCTCGGCACAGAGATAGAGTTGGTCAAAATTGTATTAGTAAATAAATAATGAAGGTTTGAGGTATGTTACTACATACAACAGAAGGTTTTATGGGTACGACAGATTATCCAAAACCTGGGGTATCTTAACGACTATGCCTGATATTAAAAAGTTAATAGGTAGTAACCCATTTTTTGCATACTGAAATTGCCCAAATTTGAAACAGCGCCTATGCTATGAAGAGGTAGTAAGAGAGGTACTTTCCCTTGTTATAATTGTACATGCTGTAGAGATTTGGAGATTATATTTTCAAACATCATGTCACTGGGAAGGAATTTGTGTTCAATAGACATACTACCTGTAACACTAAGAATATTACATATTTGGCTAGATGTACAAAATGTCCTGCTTTTTATATAGGTAAGAGCAATAGGAAGCTTACAGACAGGATTATTGAGCATAAGTCTGAAATACGAAGGAAAGTGGAAACAAATGTCCTATTTAGAAATATTAGGGAGTTAGGCTGAGAGCACACTTTCCTTTTTAGGCTTATGGATGTTATATTTAAGAAAAAAAAGGAGGTGATTTGAATAATCCAATAGACATGTGAATATGAGTGAATTACACATTTAAATACTGACTCAAGTCCAGGTCTAAATACAGCTGTAAGCATTAAGCCTAGACTGACGAAAAAGCAAAACATTTTATAATGTCTTAATAAGTATGTATGCTTTTTTAATGTGGTTGTATATAGGATTTTATATGCAGAGTTACTTTAAATTTTAATTAATTCTAATTAGCTTAAATTGGATCTTCTCTTTGATTGGGCTATGATGTTTTGGAATGTATAAAAGAGTCTTTGACTTTATCATTCTCCATACACTGAGGAAGGGATTCTTCCCAAAAGCTTTGTGGACTTATAATAAACCTGTTTTACTTGTGGATTTTTACAGACTAGCCTTACTGACTCTACGTGTCCGTTATTTGGAATTGCTTCTGCTGCATGTAAGCTAGATAACTCAGTTCAAAGAGCTTTTCTTCCATAGAAAAAAAAATAGATCTTTAGATCTGTTTTTAAGGTTTTCCACTCAGATTTTGGTCACTGAGGGCACTCAGGAGTTTGGGTTTCATGGCTGCTATGATTTTCATAAGAAACCTGACAAAACTCCACTTGAATACTACTGTTGATAATCAATATCTTGTTATTGTATTAAAGCCAACAACCTGTAATGTTGTTTACTATTGCTGCAACTTTGTATCTCTATCATGTCCATGATGTGGAGCTTTTCTCCCCGGGCATCTGCTGAAAAAGGACCTGCGTCCAGTCAGAATTTCCCAGTAAACAAATGTAAATAAATAATAAATAAATAAATAAATTGAGAAATATGCAGTGATGTCTGAAATGCCTTTTTGTTCCTGCATTAATACCCTTTAAATCCAAGTGCTGGAGTTTGTCAGAAAATAAATCTTTTGATGGAGACAAAAGATATTGTTTAAATCCAGGTTTCTCCTTCTCCCTCCTTGCTCCAAAACAATAACTCACCACAGGCACTTTGGATTTGCCTTGGGGATAAGTTTCAGAAGGGATAAAAGTGCAGGGGATATGGAACACGAAAGACAGATTCAAGAACCTAAATATCAAGCAGATAGATGTTTGCCCTGACCATGGCTGGCACTCTTTGCACCATCTTTGGTCCCCAAGAGCTCAAGTGGCTACAGACCCTCACAAATGGAAAGTAGATTGGGGGTTCTTCCATGATTTGATCCATCTGTGGGGAGTTCCTCATGTAGACCTCTCTGCATCTTCTCTGAACAATCAACTAGGAAAATTCTGTTCCCCAGGACTCCATGCAAGAAGCCTTGGAAGACAGATGCCTTTGCTTTTCTTTTCTCTGGACAGGAATGTTCCTGTATGCCTTTCCACCCTTTCCACTAATATTCAGGGTCATTCTGAAGATTCAGAAAGAATCCCTCAAGATCACTGTGGTGACCCAATTCTGGAGCAGGCAACTGTGGTTCTTCCTTCTTTAGGAAATGACCAGATAAAATTACCACAAACTTCCTCACAGACTGCATCTAATAACACAAGAACGGGGATGTTTGATGCACTCTTACTTCAATCATCTTTAATTGAATGCCTGGATAATAGCTTTTCAATTCTTTGTAGGCACTTGTTTACTGAGCATATGTAGCAGGTACTAATGAAGGTAAGAAGACTCTCTCTAGGAAATCATATATTAGCAAATGGAAAAGGTTTTCTAGTTGATGCCAATAACATAACGAATATCTATTCAGGGCTAGTTGATCTCTGGTTTTGCAATATTTGTGTGAGTTACTATCCTATGTATATTCGTATTCCTCTGTCAAGGTTCATTTATCATCCCTTTCATCAGGTCTGCCCATGGAGCCTCGTGTTTCAATGTAGTCTCATGTCAAATGTTCTTGAAGGGGGGGTTCACATAAAAGGCCTTCAAAAATATGTGTCCCCTCCTTGAGTTCTTAATTGTGTGTTAGAGTAGCTAACACTCCTCCATTTGAACCAGCTAATCTGGTTCTTAATATGGAAACCAGTTTTATCGATTGCTTTGACCTGTGTAAGCAGTGTATCTGAGTTGCGAGCTCTTATGGTGAGTCAACCATATCTCATTTTCCATAGGGACAGGATTTCTTTGAAACTAATCCTTTTTTTATGCCTAAAGTGTTTTCAAAGTTTACTATAAGGTGAACTGTCCATCTCCCTGTTTTTTTTCCTGAACCTAAAAATGAGAGAGAAGGGATACTCCATACCTCGGATGTCCACAGGCAACTTGGGTAACTAAATTACAGACCAAAATCTTTCAGATCTTTGGATCAATTGTTCATTTCATGCAAAAGTAAGAAGAAGGGACAACCTGTGTCAAAACAGAGTATTTCCAAATGGTTGCCTAAAACTATTGCCTTTTGTTATACTCACCATAACAAAACTATTCCAGGCAGGGAAATGGCCCACTCTACCAGGCATTTCATCTACAGCTTTTTGGAAAACGTTTGATTCTAGAACTATTCTAGGAGCTGCTACTTGGTCATGTAGACATACTTTTACAGAGTACTATAAGACTGATTCCTTGTCTAGGTACAAATTAAGCTTCGCTAGGACCATTGCAGTAGCTGCTCCCTCTCTCCGTTCCTCTTGTTTTTCGGTGTGCTTTTTTGCCAGGGTGAGGATGTTTATATTTTGTTGTTTTTAGCTTGGTCCTTTCAGGGTACAGCCTACCTCCCTTGCTCTCTGTTGGTATGAAAGCTCTAAAGAGAAGTGTGGAAGGTGCCCTGAAGCTTTGGAAGCTGGATGGCTGTTATAACCTTGGCAGAATATAACCCATATACTGCAGCAGTGATTATTCAAACATCTACTGTTATGGTAAGTTTTACTTACACAACTGTACTTAATGGTAAGTTTTACTTACACAAGTGTGGTATATTGCCCATGGTATTAGTTCTAGAACTCCCAATGAGCAGTTCAAGTGTTGACCTTGTGAAATGACACCACAGTTGTCATTTCTACTGCCTTGCCACCATACTGTCCTGTAATGATTTAAAAAAGAGAACCCTTAATATTTCTGTGAGTAAGTTAGTTATTTTTGTCACTAAGATATCTGTCATGTCATGTTGTCTAGCCCAGTAGGTACTGTTTTTCTTCATGTTGTCTTTCCCTTGTTTTCAACATATTAGTTGTCATGTTAAAAGCTTCAGCTTTACCAAAAAAAAAAAAAAAAAAAAAACAATAAAAAAACAGCTTTACTGTTGAACCTTTTGTTGAATAAAAGGGTGTATATCATAACTGCGAAAGTAAATAATGCTGGACGGCATTACATTGAACACAAAACTGCTAATGCTGACAATAGCGAAGCTGCGGAACATCGAATTCTTACCCAGGGCAAGAATTCGGTGGGCCATTCAGTGGCTTCGCTATTTCCTCCACTGTGGTGCGATCTTGGAGTTGGTATATTTAAGTTGGGGGTGTGTGGGGAGCAGAGGTTTTTGGTGTGCTTGTGTTGTGTGTGTGTGTTTCTCGGAACAGCAAATTTTTTCCCAGGGAAAAAAATTCGCTGTTCTGAGATTTCGATTATATTACATTTCGAACTTCCAAGTTTGAGCTTATGGTGTTCAATATTTTTAAAGTTCGATAATGTGATATAGACCCGAATAAAACATATATCCATTAAGTAAATCTTGTGATATTTAGTTAAGAAACAAATAATGCTGCACATGAAACTTTTAATCCAACAACATTAAATATGAATACCAACTGAGTCCAGCTGGCATACCTGCCATTTGTACCAGTCAAATCTTTTTTCAACCAGAGGTGTGTACAGTGCCTCCTCTGCTCCATTCTGCCTACTGAGTTACTCGTAACATATTTTCCCCATTTATGCTCAAATACTTCCATGCTATCCATGCTATGTGGAAAGGATAATGGGGGGGGGGGGTAATGAGACGGGAACATTTGAGACTATAGCAGCCCAGGCATACCGACATTTTTCATTTTGTCCCCCCTCCTTTCCAATCTGAGCAACAATGTTTCCACTACCATAAAGGGCAGAGGGTGGTAAACTTACCTTGTTTAGCATTTGAAATGCTAATTGTAAATTAAATAGGTCCCACCATAGTTCATTTAAATAGATTCCATCTGCACTGAGAAAATCTGGTTCTGGTTTATTCAAATCAGGATGTTCAATCACCATGAATCCCATGAAATGCTCTGATTATTCTATGGTTTAGAAATCTGTGGGAACTTTCAATTGCTGAAGATTTGTGGGCTCCTATCCAAACTAATCTAGGTAGTATATCTGACCAAGATATTGTTGTGTGAGGTAAATTCTTATGTAAAATATTCAAATCAGCCAAGATTTTGCTGAGAAGAATATATTTTGGAATGTGAACTAAATCGTTACTGACCAAGTGAATCATTAATGTATCTGGGATTCCATTTAAATTGAATCATTTCTGGAGTTTAGGCAGTATATGAAGCCATGACAGTCCTGGTATGCCCATCCCTTCTACTCAACATCAAGAAATATCAATACCCAAGTTATTCCCATTAACTTTTTTACTGGCTCTGAGGGAAGGTCTGTAGATGAAGGAGTGATTGATGACCCAAAGCAATAAAGGACCTGAAAGGAATACATGACATTGCATTACTTGATGTAATTTAAATAGGCATTAGACTTCCATCTACCCATGCATTTTTAGTACTTCAATAGATTTCGCTTCCCTGGCTAGGTCAAATGTTCTCCCTGCCCTAAAGGAATGCAAATTGTACCCCAATAGGTCGATGCTCTGGTAGTATAAACCTTTTTTGATCATGTGGATAACTTCTAGAAGAGTGAAGGGGTAACCTTTAGGATGCAAAAATACTAACTGCTGGTCCCTGCCCCCCTTTGAAGTCTTCTGTAATGTTAAAGCCAAATGTGCTGGACATAAAGTCAATGTTTTAACTTTGTATAAATAAATCCTCTCATCACTGCCTAGTTGGTCTTAGATGTATTTAACCAACCTGAAACATACTTGCAAGATATTGTTATATCTGTCCAGTGTATCATTTGTAACAATTCACTGCCCTAAAAGCCCCTGCATACATCTAACAAAAATGTGTTGCCCAGAAGATTAAGACTTGAAATTCACTGACTAAACCTTTAATACTTCTATTAAAATTGGCACCAATTTGTCTCCTAAAGGTTTTCTTGC
>NC_056734.1:801004463-801031963 GCF_019279795.1 Protopterus annectens
TACACTGGTAATCTTTGCACAACTGTTTTTTATACCAACGAATCTGCATCCCCGACAGAGAACCTTTTATTCTCCTCCTCATAACTACATACTACCCTTTCCTTGCCTAAAGTCCATACATCCTCCTCCACACTCATCCGCCTTTTTTGGTTGATGTTGCCACAATTTCATTTTGCACCGATCAATAAACTGACCATTGCCCCAACACTCCACTTCCCAATATATACACTTATGCATCCAGTTATCCATGTGCCTCTCATCTTTCCCCAGATCTTTCTTTCACTCCATCTCTACATCACCTTCCTAAAATATCTACATTGAAATGGAATTTTCAGCCCCTCTAATTTCCCATGCTATATTTACTTGTGTCGCTTGCTGACTGAAATTCAGCATGCCTCACCTTTCCAGTTGCCCTCTGCATTACAATCTGTCTTTATATTTCCTCCCCCTTTCCCTTTCCAACCTATCACATACTCTATGTATCTTCTCTAACCATGGATGCAGTAGACTAGAACTCAAACACCTTCACAAAAAAAGTTGCAATTTGATCACCATAGAATGACAAAACATGAAGGCTACAGCAGAGGAAACCATTGATGCGAAGATCTTGGTGTGAGTGGAATTTGGAAAGCCCATGGGAAATTACTTTCTGGTAGCATCAGAAAAGTTATGGCACCATCCAATGACACTGACCATTCAGCAACAGTGGAGAAACAATTGTCTTGACTGCAGACAATATTAGAAGGTAGAATGATCTCCTGAAACCAGGATTATGCCCTTCTGTGATGAGGCAATGCTAAATGCAACTGATACAATTAAATTAATTTCTGTAGAGAAGGTCAGCATGGCAGCTAAACAGTTCCCTGGTGGCATTGTGGGAAGAGTGGATTAATTCTGTCCAGTAATCCTGAAATTACGGATATTGTTTGGGGTATCATGAATAATGTAGCTTTCCAATATTGGCTCAAAGCTGGGGACAGTATTCATTGATTAACTAATTTAGGTGGTAGTCCACAGTTTCAAAAAGGTGTTCCAGTTAAGCAGGGATCAAACTCCTCATCATCTCTGGAAAACATGTGCCAATGTGCTGGAAACAAAATATTATCTGATATCTGGGCATCTGATTCAGGAGTAGTAGTCTAGAATCAATCCTGGATATGGAACAATCACTTCTTTGTCTTGCATGGAGATTAGGTAGGCCATATGAGTTTACTAATAATATGTACTATGGTTTTTATACATGGAAAAGCCATATAACTACCTACCCTAGAATGTGTTTTTGTGTAATTAGAAATTACACTTGACCGTCAACCCTGGATTGCCTTGTGGGAGATGTTACAACAGCGTAGGTCCAAAAAGCAACTACTGTACAACATTCGGCCCTAGCATGTGTTTTCAGTTTGGGAATGTAAAGGTTGCACCTTTGTTGTTATATGAGCAATGCTATCTTCTAGACTGAAGTGGATGTGATCTTAAGTGTGCACTAGAACATGATTATTAAGATGAAATGGTAGGGATGAAATTCAGCACCTGGAAAAAAAAGTTATGATTCTCTTCTAGAAAAGATGGGAACCACTATTCATGAAGGGGGGGGGTTAGGCGACTGACCAGTTGCTGGTTACAGTAGTAGCAGAACTACAATAAAGATGTACCATTTCATGTATATTATTTCCCACAGTACAGTAACTCTGGTCCAATTTCCCAAATTAAACAGTTACTGAATGTTTTTTTTTTTTATTTTTATTTTTCATTTATCAGACATCCTGTATGATCACAGTACAATAAAAATGGTTTTCATCCATTTGTGGTATTTTTCTTTTCCTCTTATCTGTGTGACCATGAAGTGTGTATGTATATATATATATATATATATATATATATATATATATATATATATATATATATATATATATATATATTTATAGGTAAGAAAGGAATGGGAAGAAAAGCATCCATAGAGGGTGGGATCATGTTGACTGGGGGAATTCGCTTTCCACAAAGTAAATTTCTAAAAAAAAAAAAAAATTCTGAAACAACCTCTGATGTAAGATTTTTTTTGTTCAGGGGGAGTCCCCCACCCCCTCCTCCTCATATGGGGATTTATTTTCTTTAGTTTGTTAACCGGGGAAAGCACTTACAGTCAGATTTTTGACAGAGGTATTACTAGAGTTGTGCTCTGAATGTGGGGAAACAGGAGACTTCTTTTAGGTTGGGATTGGGATTGCCAGAGTTTGGTTGAAAAATGGAGACAGAATGGTCAGTACAGTGCAGCTTGATCTGAGGTTTCTGCAGTGAGGGAGTTAATTCAGAGAGGTTGGAGAGGTTGTAGGGGCTGGTTTTAGAATAGAGTTTGGCTGCAAGAGGTGGGTATTTAAAAAAAAGAGACACTATCAGTAGCTCAGCTCTGTAGGAGACTGAAGTGCCATTCCTGAGAGAAGAATTGGAATTGGCAGATTTTCTTTTCAATGGACTGTAGAGTAGATGAGTTTTTTAGATGCTATGGCTATAATGTAGAGCCTGTATTCAAGCTGAACAAGGTGGACTCATTTGCCTATTATAGCTCTGGCTAATATGAAAAGAAAGGGAGATACTTTCCAGGACCATAATCAAAGAAAACTGATCTTTTTCCCAGTATTTAATGTGGCTTTGGATGACAAGAGTCTGGTCTAGCCATTAACCAAACTAAAGGATTTTGTTGTCTCTATTGTGGAACTAATGAAATCTGCAATGTTGAGATTTTTAGGAGCTTTTTCAGCTTTCATGAGGTTCCAAATACCATACTTTTTGCTTTAGATGGGCTTAGGAGTAGCTGGTGGTTGTTTAGCCAAGAATTAAAGGATAGGAGGTCAGACTGAAACTGGGTTTGAATAGTTGAATGTGAGGGACTGGATCAAAGAATATCCATGTCATCTGCATAAAGAGTGATAAGAAGGTTAAGGAGATTAGAGGGTAGTTTGTTAATAAATAATGATAACAACAATGGGGCGAGTATGGATCCACAGGGCACTACTATGGTAAGTGTTGCTGGAAGTGAGAGGGATGAGCCTATTTTGAATCAGATACCTGTTAAGAAATGTTCAAACCAAGTGACACTGCTGGGGCTAACATCAATTGCTTGGAGGGAGTGAAGGAGCAGGAAGTGGTTGGTGGTGCAACGGTAGCGTTTGTCACCTCACAGCAAGAGGTTCTCTGGTTTGATTCTTGGCTGGGTTGCCTTCTGTGTGTAGTCTGCATGTCCTCCCTGTATTTGTGTGGGTTTCCTCCAGGTGCTCTGGTATCTTCCCACAATTCAAAAACATGCGCCTGGAGCATTTCTCCCCAGGCCTCTACTGAAAATTGACTTTGTTCCAAGTCAGACTTTCCTGGTAAACAAATGTTATAAAAAAAGTGTTGGTAAGGCCAATGAAAACAGCTCCTTAAAGGTTTCCTTTATTTTTGTTGAAAAATATGTCATCTATAAGTGACAATAATGCTATCATTGTACTCTGGCCAGTCCATAATCCATGCTTTTTAAGAGTGAGGTGGTGGTACTGTTGGACATAAGTAGACAGTTGATTGTAGATATTTTTTCAAGTATTTTCCCCAAGTGTAGGGCAGATGGAAATGGGGCAGAAGTGAGAGGCATTTTCTTGCTGAGGCTGTTTGGAAAGGGGTTGGTGTTTTGAGTTAAGCAGAGTTTATAAATATGAAGAGAAGGTCTGGTTAGGAAGTCTTTGCAGAGTGATATAAACCAAAGGACTATGTTGTTTGCAACAGGGATGCATTCAGGGGTATGTTTTCTAGTAGGGGATCAAGGTTTTTTGAGAGTAATTGTCCTAAAATAGAACAGGTGGATAAAAGGAGGGTAAGTGCTGGGTGAGTTGAAAGGAGAGGCAGAGGTTTTGGGATCACCTCCTCACCCCTCAAAATGAGATTAATCTACTCCATGGATGTACAACAGAGGAGAAAAGAGAAAACCATAAAAATGTCCCAGTAATTCCATCAGGGTGGCTTCCTCCCTATATTTTTTTCACAATAACATAGGCTCAGTGGATATGCTCTTCAAAGTTTAACTCATCCAGTTTGATGTAGTGGCTTATGTGCTGACTTTGTCATCCTATACACATACTACAAGCATTATAACTGGATTGTAGTGCTGAAGTTATAAGATGAAGCTCTTAGGTTAATGGTCAGTCTGTGCCCACCTCCTTAGCCATGGTCAAGAGACATGTATAATAAATGAAAGGGTAAGACTGTGGATTCAAATGGTGGAAATGAGGCTCCTTCAGATGCCTGCAGGGATCAGTCCCTGTTGAGATTGAAGACCTCTGCAGTTCAGAGGAAATCACCATAAGAATTACTGCTGTTCTGAACTGAAATTTGGGGACCTAGTGAGGGTATCTACTCAGTACATCCAGTTCATAGGTTCATAAGACATTATTAGGCTAAGGGCCTTAGAGCCCTTACAAGCCTAGCCATATTTACCCTAAGTTGCCCCAATTGTCAGTGGTTAGGTGAATGAAGTTTGCAGAGGTAAGGGTCTATAGTTGTTAATACTGACTTTCTCTGTCCAGGACGAACATGGGCAGCACCCAAGGAGTGAATTTTCAGTCACCCATCCATGTTTCACGTGAATTGGAAGCTTGTTCCAGAGAATTGGCAGTCTCTGGGAGAGATATCTATCTCTCCAGCATGACCTGTTCATGTCAGAGGCTAGGATAAGATCAATGGAGCGACTGAACCTCCTGCAGTTTGATTTACAAATGTGTAGGATTTCCATCAGGGCCAGGTCAGAGACTGCCCTGTAAGCCAAGCACAGGTCGCCCTTAGCAACCTGTAGGAGACAGAATACAGTGACAGAGCTTTCAGTCTTTCCAGGTAAGACTTATTTTGTCTATCCTGTAATTTCTTGGTAAGAGATCTCTGTGGTCTTTCCAATTGTTGCAGGTCTCTGGTGAGGTATATGCAAAAGGGAGCATGGTACTCAATTACTGGTCTGATGAAGGCCAAGTATATTGGAATTATAATATCCTTAGATCTAGATGTGATTGCCTTTACTTATAGGATGTGCCACATAAAAGGATTTCCTTACTACTGTGGATACATGGTTGTCAAAGTTCAGATTGCTACTGACCTGAGTACCCAGATCACGTACCACTAGGTCTACACTTGGGGGAGGGGTGCTGTCTATAATGTAATTAGCAGTTATGTCAGCTTTCCCAAAGGGAATAATAATGCATTTTTTGCATTTAGCTTTAACCCGTGGCTTTGGCACCAACCATTTACCTGCATTAACCCTGTCTGCAGCATATTAACATCATTGGGGGACTCAATGATTACTTCCAATTTGTAATTCTTAGCAAACTTGGACAGCCACAGGCCATCCACGTTTGCCTGGACTTGTGAGAAATAAATTCCGAACATTAAGGGGGCCAACACAGAACCCTATGTTATGCCAATGGTGACTGGTCTTTTGCTAGAGGTGAAGTCACACACTTTGACAGCATGTGCCCTGTCAATGAACCAATTGGCTACCCATCTGGTAATGTAGGAGTTAATTCCCTGTTGGGAGAGTTTCTCTGTACTACCTGAGAGGGGGATTGTGTCAAATGCCTTGGCTACATAATATGCAGTATGCACTGTCTTTCCCTTGTCCAGGGCCTTGGTGACTTTCTCAAAGAAGTCAACCATGTTTAACAGGCATGACCTACCTTTAACGAATCTGAATCGGGTTGAGTCTATAGTTTGGAGATTATCTATGTCCTTAGTGAGAAGGTCCAAAATGACTCTTTCCATGGCCTTGCAGATGGGGCTAATCAAGCTTATAGGCCTATAATTTCCAGGGTCGGTTGATAGCCCCTCTTTGTGCAGAGGGATTACTGTTGCTGTCCTCCATTCTGCTGGATCATAGCCAGTTCTCAGTCTGTGATTATACAGGAATCCAAGTGGGTCTGCTAGGTAATATTTTAAGTTGTTTAAAAGGCAACCTGGGATGTTGTCTGGTCCCACTGATGTCATGTTTTTGGCCTTGGAGAGTGGTGATATGACCTGCTTTCTTGAGATAATAGGCTGAAGAATGGTGGCAGGTATACTTTGGGGGATGACTGTTGGTGACAGGAGGTGATGTTTTCTCCAAATCTGTCCACTAGCAGGCTGGCTATTACCTCCAGTTGCATATGGGTGGTGCTATCCACAACTAGTTTAGCACATAGCTGAGTATTCCCTTATAAATTCTGGATGTAGTTAAAACATGCCTTATGATTATCCTTAGTTAGGGAGGCTGTTGTTGCTTCATAATTAGCTTTGGAGAGTTTAGCAAAATCTTTAATTTGTTTGTTTAAGTTAGAGAGGATTTCTTCCTCTGGTGAGCCAGTTCCCTCTTGGTCTTGGACACTATTTTTTTTCTCTTGTTAAGCATGTTTATAGTAGGTGTCCACCATGGTGACTTGTTTTTTCGGCAAGACCTATTTTTTTATCTTGTCAGGTACAGCTGATTCTGTACAACTGCTTAAGTGGTTATAAAGGGCATTGGTGTACTCATGTGCATAGCAGTCCATGTTATCTGCATTTGATGGGGCTTTGAAACTTCTTATACCATCACTTAGTAGAAGGTAATTGATGGGCTATGTGGTCTTATAATTACATCAAATGAGACTGATTTATGGTCTAATCTTACCAGGGAGGACATCACAGAGGGGGTAGTGCAATGCTCCCCAATGTTAGTGAGTATTATGTCCAGGACATTTCAGCTGTTCCAGAGCATTTGCTTTGACAAAGTCCAAGAATCTCTGAACCAGCATGTTTGTGGTCATGTATGTTTCCCAGTCGATGGTAGGATAATTAAAATTACCCATGAGTAAGGCATCGGGCTGTATGGGAAGTGACTCCAGTAAGTCCAGGTATGTTGTATGCTTTCCCTGTTTCATGGTGGGGTACCTCTAGATAGCTATGATGTGGTAGGGGCTTTGCCTATAGTTAATCGGATGTGGAGTAGCTCAAGAGAGTCATAATGTTTGACCAGTCTTGAGGTATACTTATCTTTAATGAAGATGGATACACCTCCTCCTTTGGTTCTTTCATGCTCAGTTTGTGGTCTGAACATATGGAAAGCACTGTAGCCCTGCATGACCGGAGTGCTTTCTGCTCCTATGAACCATGTCTTCATGACTGCACAGATGTCAGCATCTTCCAAAGTGAGGAGTGCTTCCAGAGAGTGCAGTTTCTTGTTTAGACTCCTAGCATTAAGCAGCAAACCTTGAGTTTATCTAGAGAGGACTTTTCTATGTTAGGAGGTAGGTTCATTTGACACTGCCTAAAATAGGCACAACAGAGGAGGCTAATGCCTTTGCTAGTATCTGTAATCCTAGAGGAGACAGGTGCAGACCATCTCTGACCAAGCAGCATGGCCTGTCGACCATGTCTTCTCAGGCTGACAGATATCTGATGCCCTTAGACTGACACAGAAACTAAGCCAATTGTTAAAGTCAATCATTTTTTGTTTGTACTGTGGCATCATCCTTGGAGAAGGCAGAATGCTGCTTTAGGCAGGTCTACACAATTACAGGGCAATTTTAGAGATGACCCAATATATCATATTGTCTGGGAGCCACTCAGGCAAAACACATAACAAGTTGGGACCATGTGTGGAATTCACATTTCTGGTGTACCCTTATAGTTGCTAAAGCAAATGAATGGCATGGTCTCATGGTGACCCCCTCCACAATGTGGCTGTACTACCACCAGTGTCAAACAGTGTAGCATAACATCATCACAGATTTGGATAACTTGCTTTTTAATACCCTAAAGAACAAAAGACAAGGTGAAGAGGTAAAACAAACAGCACCAGAAACTCTAGATCCGGAGATCTGTATTTCACTTGTGACATAAGCAAAATATGCTGGAGAGACAGATATGTTTCCCAAAGGATTAATACTGGCTAATATTTATTTTTATTTATTTATTTTACATTTGTTGACCGGGTTTCTCTGACTGAACTGAGTAGCCCTTTTTCAGTGAAGGCCCGGGGAAAAAAGCTGCACAGTTTTTACAATTTTAGAAATTAAGAGTATCAGCAGGTTACAATGTATACATACAATGAAATACACTTCTCAGAAAATTTTGGAGGAAAATCATAAAAAGCGTAAATAAAAGAAGTTATTCAATACAAAATGTGTTTAATAAAACAGCAAAAAAAAAAAAATTCCATAGGGTCTGTAGTTATTTCATGAGATATGTGACATCAGAAGTGGAAATGAGTGGTAGAGAAGTAGATACTTTAGAGAGGTTAAGAGCTAAAAAGATTTGTAGTTTTGGTGATTACATATGTTTAAGAGGCTAGAGTGAAACTGATAGATTAAGTAAGGAAAACAGGACAGATAGCAGAGTGACTTGTAGGATAGTAAAGTGGTTCAGGGTGGATGGATACAAAGGCAGGACCGGGGAGTTTGTAGGTATGCTGTAGTGCAGGGGTTTGCAATCTGCGGCTCTGGAGCCACATGTGGCTCTTCCACCCTCCTGCAGTGGCTTCCTGTAGCTTTGAAAAATAATGGCCACTCTACCACACAACACACACACACACACACACACACACACACACACACACACACACACACACACACACAGTTACCTCTGAACTTTGCAAATTTTCCCAGAATGTCGTGATTTTTGCCTCATATTTTTGGTCTGTTTCTCATACAATTGTGGTTTTCTGGCAAATCATTTAGGGTTGAAGTCAGAAAAAATAGACATTTGAGTTTCAGACATCATACCTTCTGAAAATTCATGCTAATGCAAAATCTGTTATTTTATCAATGTTCTAAATTTGTAAGAGCAATATTTAAAACATCTCCCTCTTTCTTGGTCTTTGTGCCCCATTATTTATGTCTTTTTCCAGATTTCTTGTTTTAAGAGATCAAGAGATATAATTTCTTGTTTTAAGAGATCAAGAGATATGACACACACACACACACACACACACACACACACACACACACACACACACACACACACACACGCACACACTCTGAGAGCGAATGAGCAATCCCAGCAAAGGAACAAAAATAGGGATGGATAAATATTGCTCTTATAAACTTACTTCTTTTATATTTAGTATAATAACTATATATAAAACTTTATACGCTGTGTTATCTTCATTTTGGGGGTCAAATAGGTTTTGTGGCTCCTGATGAATTTTTTTGGTGGGAGATGGGCCAAAATAGCTCTTTTGATAGTAAAGGTTTCAGACCCCAGTTCTAGTGGCAGTTTTGAATTGGTTTGGATGTTTGAGGGACCTGATTTCTAGTGGTAATTTGTTCCATGATATGGTAGGATTGTAGCTGTAGAGGTTGCAGCCAATTTTATTCTGGTTTGCATATTTGTAGCAGGTTTAAGTCAGAGCTATGTAAGGTGGAAGCCACATAAAATTTCCAAAAGAAGACAATCAGTCCACTACAGAGAAGGAAAAATAAAAACTGAGTACTAGAAAAGTGAGTAAGAAGGAAGCTCAATGGAATTCAAAAGCTTACGTTATATTATATATTATATACATAGATCATTATGAAGTTTTATTAATTTTTACAGTCTGTATTCCAGTTGTCACTGTCCCTATAATGCATCAATGATGCTAAATGCTAGCAGATATTATATGACAACTCCTAATACTCTATTGTGACTAGACTGAGCAATGCCAGCTGCATATCATACACTACACTGCTGATTATTACAAGTGTGCATTTGTGTACCTAAAATATTTACATTTTCAGTAGATTTAGTCTGACTTTTTTATTCAGTCTTAATGGTTGCACCTCCCTGAGGCATGTTTTATAATAAAATTTGTTTTTCTTTACTAAATATCCTGTGCTTTGTCTTACTGTACTATTTTACAATAGATTCAATACACACTTTGTAATGTTCTTTTTTTTTTACTTACCTGAAATGGGGAAAAAAGTTATGCAAAAGATATCCCTGCCTGATTATTCAGGCCAGCAGAGAACCTCTTCCTTTTGAAGCTCTGTACCTTGAGCACAAAGGGAAGGGAGAGGAAATAACACACGTATCAAACTCATACACTACAAATTCAGCACTAATAATATCAGGAAGAGAAACAGGTAAACAAGATGTCTGCTATGTACTGATGCCTGCTGATGGTGATGCATCTACCTCCCTTCTAACAAATTCAGGGATTTAATATGTCAACATGAAATATTTTCTGCCCCTTCCGGAACAGGTACGACAGTGGTGATTTTGCCTGTTTATTTTTAGATTTTTGACTTGTCTGTTCTGCACCAATGCTGTCACTGACCTTTCTGCCCCAATTAATGAATCAATGATTCTGTAACTACATTCCTGGTGTCACTCTTCCAATGCATGACAAAACTTGCTGTTACACGACTCCTCACTCTGTTCTCCGTTTACATTTGCATTCTAGAAAATAGAGGACTATGGAGAGCTGCAACACTTTTCTTTAAACCCTTGGATGAAAATGTTCTCTTCATAAAACTGCTGTTACAAATCAAGGCCAAAATCTGCAAGTCTTTGCAGCTGCATATATGACTGCAGTTTTTCAGATTTTAGTTACATTGAAGATACTAATATGACCTTCCTTTCTTACTGACCAGTGCCTACACAGCAAGGGTAATAAATGAAATGACATCATCATGAGAAAAAGCAGATAGTCAGAGTGCAGCCGTAAAAATACTCTTTGAGAATAAGCAAGGGATTTACAGAAGTTGCCAGTGAGCAAGATAGCTGACACAGGGCATTGGATAACTGTGGTTTTCCTGCACTCAAGAAGCAACAACTTTGCAATCGTTAAAATATGTTAAGCAATGTGCAACAACTATGTGCGTTGTATTCTAAAATGACAGCACTGTAAATAAGGAAGATACATTTTGCATATGTTTCTCAGATTTTCGAAGAAAGTCATCTAAGGAATAGGTTCTGAAAATAATTATTTCTATAAGTGCTCTAGTGTGTTGATAATGTTACAAAGATGGAAATTCCCAAATGGAGATTACATGGATTTCTAATATAATAAGGAACCAATATGAATTACCCAATCCTTCTAAATACTCTAACAGTAAGTATTTATACCACTGCTAAAATCTGGTATATTTAGTTCATTTGTTTTTATTAAACTACTTTACGTACTATTACTTAATAATTTCTAGATTACACAGTAATACACACACGGTGAACAGGATCTTTTTCAATTAAGCTGAAAATAGAGAACATTTCTGTTTAAACCTGAAACGTAGAACTTAGAAATTGATAATTATTTACAAAATAAAAGTGAATTACAGGGTTGGAAGTAATGGTAGGGAATAGTGATAACATTATTATGATGAAATTTAAAGAAGTTATCTATATGTAAAGCATGTGTGTGTGTGTGTGTGTGTGTGTGTGTGTGTGTGTGTGTGTGTGTGTGTGTGTGTGTGTGTGTGTGTGTGTGTGTGTGGTTGCCATCAGTAAAGCTTGACTACTAAATGATGTGAAGTCCACCAGCTAAATCAATAATATAAACAGGTTATGACAAGTTGTTATATTTATGCAAAGCTTGTAACCCCTTGTCATTAACTAAAAAAAATAAATAAATTGATATCATATTTAAAACATTATGCTGAAAACCATGATGACAGGATTCTGTACCTAGCAACAAGGCAGCGTGAGCTTGTAAATGACTTGCGAATGTTAAAGTTCAAAATCCACTATTTAATGTGTAACACTACAGAAATAAATCCCTTTCTTTTTTGTTCCACTGTGTTTTTCTATGGATATAGAAACCTGCTCCCAGAAAGCTGTGATATGAATAGCACAGATTTTGAGTAAACAAAGTTAAAAAGAAAACATGTAGTGTGTGTCTGTGTGTGTGAGCGCGTGAGCGAGAGACAGCATGTGTGTGAGTGTATATATATATATATATATATATATATATATATATATATATATATATATATATATATATATATATATTTATATAATATATATACACACACACACACACACACACATATATGTGTGTGGATGTGTTTATATATATATATATATATATATATATATATATATATATATATATATATACTAAACAAGCACAGTATTTTCAAAAAAGAACATGTATCAACTCTTTCTGTGAAGGATAAGAGAATTGGAAGCAAGATATTTCACTGAAAGAACAGATGTATTTCATTTGGCATAATTCACATTACATTTGAAAAAAATGTCAAGTTTAAAATACAAAGAGCAACTACGATGACAGGGGTTATTAATGGTATGGATATGCACAAGGCAATGTAGATTTATAGCTGATAACCGGGCAGGATAATAAAGCTGATGGATTACAGGCTGTTGACAGATTCTTCTGTATATTAATAATGTGTACATTCCTTGGGTACATCAAATACATTTTAACAGTCAATGAATAAAAGTGCCAGGGTATGTTGCTTTTCGTACCAAATCTTTAGAATATTTTTGTAAAGAAAAAGAAAAAAAATCAAGCAAGCCTGAAAAGAAACAGTATTTGTTAATACCTTAAAATATCTTTTTCCAAATAAAGGTTTTAAATCTTCTTATGGTGTGTGTGTGTGTGTGTGTGTGTGTGTGTGTGTGTGTGTGTGTGTGTGTGTGTGTGTGTGTGTGTGTGTGTGTGTGTGTGTGTGTGTGTGTGTGTTATATTTCTTATTTTTTAGCAGTCTTTACTCAAAGACCCACAATTTATGTTTTCTTGAAAAGAGTACTTTTTAAAATTGTTTTTATTTGCTTGCAAATATTTATGTTAGCATTTTATACCTGTAGTATCTCTCTTGCTTGTGTGGTGCTGAGCATTAAAACTGACTGGCAGATAATGGTTAAGGTTCACACCCAAATCTAGTGATTAATTAAAACTTGGACAGTAGCATGAATGCATATCTATAGTTAAATACAATATGCTAATTCTACAGACTGCCCTATAATCCCTTGTAACCCCTAGAAGCAAGGACCATCATATAAAGGTCACTGTAAATAACACAGCTGATCCAGTTCCTGATTTTTTGGCTCAGCAGTGCTGTTCAAATATTCAGGCATATGTTTGTTCCAGCACTGTTCCACCATGTTGGGATTTTTACCATTTTCTGGATTTTCACCAACGTACATTTGGTTGATGGCAGAAGGAGAAAAACATGTTTATCTATGATACAACATAATCCTTCCACTCTATCCCTACACTTTTATCTATATGTCCCATGTCCTTCTGAGTGCCGATTAGTATCCCTTCTCCACCACTCATTTGAGGATTCCTCCTCTGCTTGGAACTCGGCTGTGTTCTACAGTTGTTAGATATCCAGGATGAAACAAAACAATGATAGGATACTATTAATATTTGATAGGTCTCATTAATGGAGTTGCTTCATATAAAGTGAATCAAAGTAAGCAGAAATGTAGGGGTCTATATTATAACATAGAAGTCTAAAAACATTGAATGTTATAATATCAACCCCATTCAATCGAAACACCAGAAAACCTAGCAGTCAGAATAGCAAATTTTTTCCCAGGGAAAAAATTTGCTGTTCCGACAAACATATACACAACTCAAGCACACCAAAATAAACAATCCACACACATACACGTCACGAAACCCTACACTAAATCAGACATACACCACTAGTTACCCACTTACCTTAACCCAACCCTAACTTAAGGTCTCTAACTATCGCACACTCATCTTACCCGCTCCCTAACCCCAACTCACCTACCCCACCCTAACCCTCACGTCCACACAATTCCACATTTATCTGACCCACGCCCTAACCCTAACTCAATTAACTTGCCCCCTAACCCTAAAGTCTGTCACTGATGCACACTCACCTCACCCGTGCCCTAACCTTAAAGTCTCTAACTACCGCACACTCACCTTAACCCAGTCCGTTCGCTCATTTACCTTAACCCAGTCCGTAACCATCACACCAAACTTACCTGAACTCAGTCCGTAACTTCTGTTCGCTCACTTCCCTAAACCTGGTCCATAACCATCGCACCACACTGCTGTAAATAGCGAAGCCACAGACCACCAAAATCTTACCCTAGGTAAAATTTCGATGTTCTGAGGCTTTGCTATTCTCAGCTTTCACACTAAAGGGTTCGATACTATAACATTCAAAGTTCTTGAACTTCAGTGTTATAATATATACCCAAAATGTAGCACTTCACCCTTATCATTTTGCAGAACACCTATTTCAGTAAGGCTTATGTGTTCAAAGGATTTATTTTATTAGGCTTCTGATTATTTAATTAGAGTAATAAAGCTTTGCTGATATGGTGCTATGTATCAGTAAACTGATGAAATGCAGCTAAGAATATCAGAACCATAACAATGATAATACTGTGTAGATAACTCAATGGCTAGCTGTCAAAAGAGTTGCACCAGTAAAACCAAAGTAGGCCTTCCAACTTAAATCTAATGCACACATACAGACAAGAGGGTTTTTTTTTTTTTTGCAAACCTACATTCATTCCAAAGCCAACAAGGATTATTAATGACTAATGCACACAAACATATATATCAGAAAGGAAGACAAAGAGGCCATTATCTTAATCCAAATTATAAAAAATTTGAAAAAAATAATGTATGGAACACCCCAAGACATAAATGTACACCAGTTTTGCTGCCTAATAAACAATTAATGTGTCCACTTAACCACATTCCACACAGGAATATGTATATAAACAGATTTGTATCACTTCACTGAAAAAACATTTCACTGACACCCATTTCACTGAGACCAAATCACCTAAAGTTCATTTCACCTAAAACTCGCTTCACTGACAGGTAGTACTCTAAGGCAAGTCAAAGGTATATGTCCTTTTGCCCACTGTAGTAAGATCCTGGTGTTAGTATATATAGTTAGGGGGGTGGGGGCAAGGCCCCCCACATTGTTGGGGTGTGGGGAGGCATAGCCCCCTCATAGTTGGGTTTTACCAAATAATGTAAAACAAAGTCAGACAACAGAAAACCAAATTAAGTGGGGGACTATGCCCCACACACTCCCAATGTGGAGGGCTTTGCCCCCACACCCCCCAACTTTATATATCAACACCAGGATCACACTACAGTGGGGAAAAGGACATAAACCTTTGACTTGCCTTAGAGTACTACTTGTCAGCGAAATGAGTTTTAGGTGCAATGAACTTTCAGTGAAATGAACTTTAGGTGATTTGGTCTCAGTGAAATGGTCTTTCAATGAAGTGATACGAATACATATAAACACATGTATTTCAAATGAATTATATGTGTTACTGAAAATATGACTTTTACATAACATTTTATTGTATAAATGTATTGTATGCCAACTGGCATATGGGTTGCATACCTACTATCTTAAGCAAAGCACAGATCTTTGCACTTACATTAGACATATATTTTGCTTTTAATTATGTATGATGTTATTGCAATGCTGTTAAGCACTGCAGTTTTTTTTTTCTTCACAGACGGCTGCTCTCTTCTTAATACTTTAATTGTGTATGATAGCAATGCATACATTTATCCACTGTTTCCTAACCTTCCTTGTTTCCTGTCATGTTATTTTTACAATTATTGGAATTTATTCTTTCTTTCTGATTATTGCATCTGTCTATATGGATCAGTTTGTGACTGTAAAAGGTTTGCTAGCCAGTTCACTTATATGCTTAACAAATGACAGGCAATCAGTAACATGTTTGAATTCAGTAAAGTACATGTTTTACTGGTGAAGCTTTGGATTAGACATTATTCCTGGTATACCTCTTCTTTGAATGGGGGATTAAAATACAACTTAGATACATTGCATTTTTTTATTTTTTTATTTGTTTTATTTATTTTACATTTGTTGACCGGGCTAGTCTAACTGGATATATGTCCATTTTCAGTAGAGGCCCGGGGAGAAAAGCTCCACTACAACATTGTTCTAAAGAAACCAAAAAAAAAAAAACTACATAGGAGTAACATATTTTAAAAATTAAATTTGATATAGTGACTAGTAAAAATGAAATATTCATTACATAAGAGAATATAAAATGACATGTTTATAGCAGGATTAACATGTGTAAAGGCAATATTAGAAAGTTAAAATACAACTTAATATAGCTGCTTATACATAATACAGCCTGGTTCAATGCAAAGGGCTCCTAATAAGTTCCTAGTTTAGTAGTCAGAAGTTGAAGCGATAGGGTCAATTACATACCACTTCAAGTCAAATACTGCACAATGCTCAGAGGTAAACCACCACAAACAGTACTTGATGGTGCCAGTGGCAAAAAAATATAATATAACTTTTTTCGTACAGTCTGTTCACAACTGGTCCTAAATATCAAAGGTACATGTAGTGAGGAAGATACATGCTCAAATGATTGAACAAAGAGATTTTGGACCAACGTTATTCATTGCATTTCATGATATACAAAAGACAAAAGGCAAGCAAAAAAAACCACAAGCATGCCCTTAGCCCTGTAATAACCCTCTTGTAGAATTTACAAGAGTGTCTTGAATGGAGTCTTGGACACTGAGGCCTACATGACTTAGAATATCTTAGTTAAAACTGTGAAATGTACCCATTAAGTCTTTGTTCTGATGTAATGGTTTAAGTTCACACAACTGTTTTCATGAATGTTCATAATGCATGTTTTATAACACAAAACTGGTTAATAATCACCACGAGACAAGTAACCAAAGACTCTACTTGCATCCCAAAAATTAATGTGTTCATTTTCAGTTCCTCATCTAGTAAATTAAACTGCATAGCAAGGGCTAGAATTCTCCACACCATGGTTGATTGTTTTCTTCAGAGAGTGCCCATCTGAACAGTATTTATTTCTTTTTACTCTGTAAATATGTCCTTGACATATTGTATGATGCAAACTATCTCTGAAACTTCCATTATAGCCTGCCAACAGAATATGTGTATCATTATAAAAATATCTATTTAAATGCTGAGAACAAGATAAGTAATGTTTATGTTATTTGGCCTCCTCATTTAATTTAATATTTCTATCACAGTATTAGCCTTCATACCTGATGATACATCTTTCCCAAACCCGTATTAACACTTTGCACTCTCATGACAATGATTCTTCTGAAATCATTAATACTTTGCAGTTGTTGTGAAGTATAAGTCTGTTATATCTTCACAGTTCATAAAGGCTGCATTATGAGAATTATTCTTCTAATTTAATATAGAAATTTTTCATCTATTTTATGAAACTATGCTTGTTATATTAATCACTGCATGAAGCAAAGTGGCCTAAATGATTAGCTTCATGTAATCATATTTTTAATTTTCTTTTCTATTTGATATTTATGCATAAAACAAGAATGACAAGTTTTCTTTCGTGTTTTGTGTTCCTTTACAGCCTTAATCAATGGTGACCACACAGGATTCAATGCATGCAGTGCAGTTAATTGGATGGAAACTTCTCTGGAGTGTGAGGTACATATCTTGCCTTTGTCTTATGGAATGAAAGGGAGGGTGACTACTTCATGTAAAGAGGGTGGAGGGGATGAAAACAATATTGACAGACAGCTTTGTCTTAGAGTATATTGTAGTGAACATTGCATTTTTGGTTTCATTTAAATTGATCAGGAAATAGTGCAGTTTAGTAACTGTTTTTTTTTTCAAATGAATGAGAGTTATTATTGCTGCTATATGTGGCAAAATTAAGTTTAGAGTATTCCACTGACCTCCAAGTATGTGAATCTAAAAGGTATGAGGCTGAGTTTGTTAGGCTCCATGATACACAGGCATAAACCATGACTATATTCCTAACAACTCAGGTTTAATTCATGGCCAAGGGGTTGAAGGACAAAGAGGAAGAGTGGAAGAACTGACATAACAATAACTGCTTGCAGATCCTGGGAGGCAGGATTCATAAATGCCTCACTACAAAACCAAAAAAATTTGTCAGTTTTAGAATGCACTTTTACCCACTGTGTAAGAAGAATACAAGCATACTCAGGGTTGGAATTTAGTCATGCAATAATTCATATCAGTGGTACTGGATAAATATTCTACGAATCTACCATATACTGACTCTGTCACCCACAGAGCATGAATAAACACTAGAATATAAAAATACGATCCCTGTGGGTGATTACAAAATGTCAAATACATGTCTCAATTATTAAAATAATATGCTAACTAAAACAATTTGGATTAAACAGTGTGAAATCTAACTAGGAATGCCAGTATATTAAATATCATGCTGGTAAACCAATGACTCTTAAACTCCCCACCCATGGTTAATCACTATGTAATTAACAGAGTTCATGATAAGCTTGACTATATCCTAAGAGCAAAGTTAACATTAGCCTTAAATTACTGATCTTTCTAAGACTTATGAATGGAAAGTGTGGTGTATTAAATTATATACATTGAAAGAGCAGAGAGAATTACAATCATCAATAACCAAAAAACTCTTCAAAAAAACTATCAGTCTGTTCTGTGGTAGTATTAGTTTATTATTCACAACATATAATGGCAAGATGTAAGTGTACATGTAAATTCAACATATGACCTTTTGAAGGGCTCATAAAACTAATAATGGCATAGAAAAGAAAAACAGATGTACTACTTAGCTGTAAAAAAATTACTAGTATAATAAAACAAGTCTTGATTAAGAAAGTATTAAATTTGCTTACTTTTCTTATCAAATCTTTTAGATCTAATTGTCAACTCGGCTTAGTCTGAAAGGTTGAAAGCAAAGTTAAGTTGTTTAATAACTTCAGCAAACCAAAAGGGAAAACATGTAACATGTTATCAATAAGCAATAAAGTGGTGACCTAGACACAGAAGACAGTGAGGTACTAAGTTTCATCCAAATTTCACAATGTGCCAAGCTATATGTCAGAGTGCCATAGAAACAGGAACAGTCACCCTTAAGTAACAAGAGATAACTGGGGCTACAGCTAAAATTAGAAACTCAAGCTCCAGGCAACATACCTGGATATTTCATACACACAGCCAGAAAAGCTGACAAAATCGTCATGGTCAACAAAATATTAACATGTGGACATGTCGCTGCTCTATGGTCACAGGCTGCAGCAGTACAAGTTCACAAGGAGAAGATTATCACAAACCCAAACAATTCTATCTTGCTAAAAATTGTATGCAAAACCCTGATGAAAGTTATAATGGCGTTTAACTGGAAGGACACAAAGGACTACATTTGTTAGCATTGGAGCAGTTTGGTTTTGTCAAGTAGATTTTGTTAACTGAATCTTGTGACATTACTTAAAAAGTGTAACATGACTTGATAAAGGGTTGACAGTGTGTGCCATTCTTTTCTTTGCTAAGACAGTCAACACTATTTCACAAAAAAGAATAACTGAAAAATTAAAAGCAATAAATGTCAAACCATATGTAATTCAACAACAATAAAGTAATAGGACTCAAAAATCTAGGTATAGTCATGTGTATCTATCTTAAATGGGGTTCCCAATTGCGTTCCACAACGCTTTGCACTGGGAATTTTAGTTTTTGGCTGAAAAATGAGTTATATATAACTAAATATGTTGACAATTGCAAAAAAGACAACAAAATTACTTATGTAAAAAGAAAAAAGTTCTCCATGATTGCCTGCAAAAATACACACTTGATGTTGTTGTAATGTATTCACCTCTCATGTCAGTAAATATAGCATCATAACATTTGACAATTAAGATATAAGCTATGGTGAAAGATCTAAGGACAATGGGAAACAATCCAAACTTTGACTATTGTGCATCTACCAAAGTTATAAAAGAATATTATTTAGCACATTTCATTCTGTAGTGTGTGTGTGTGTGTGTGTGTGTGTGTGTGTGTGTGTGTGTGTGTGTGTGTGTGTGTGTGTGTGTGTGTGTGTGTGTGTGTGTGTGTGTGTGTGTGTGTGCCATCACTCCAGGGAGATCACTGCATCAATTTATACCCCATAACCTAATACATTACTGAATACAGTGTTTGTTTTATAGTCCTTGAAAGAAAGCTATCTGAGACAGTTTAAAAAGATATGATAATGCCTCAATAGCAAAATCATAAGGATAAATGAAATGCTTCAAGAATTTTCATTGTGTCCTGTTTTTTACAGGTATTTACAAGTGACTTCTGCTTGAAACACAAAGCAATGCTTGCTCTACTACATTTTGAAAGTGTATGCTTAGACTGTTGTTCTAGAGGAATTAACACCAGATCAGTGATCATTTTGGCAAAACTAAATCTAAAGAAAAAAAAAACATATAGATACATTGCACACTGTCTTCCATGATAATGAAATAAACGTCTCGTTACACTATAAAGAAGTCAGTCATTTACTCTCAAAATAATTGTGATAGACAGACAGACATACAGATAGACAGATAGATAGATAGATAGATAGATAGATAGATAGATAGATAGATAGATAGATAGATGGATAGATAGAACAGGGAGTTATGTCAGTCATGCTTCCTGAAGGCCTTGAGGTTAAAAGCTTAACAAACCTCAATATGAACTGCGATTGATAAATCCTGTTAAGAGGCCAGCAATCCTTGTTTCTTGTCTCCTATGCCTCAAACAATATGACGTGAGAGGAATACATGGACCATTGAGGAATACAGGATTCATGGTCATGGGGAGAATGGCAAGGGGGCAAGAAGATCTTACAAAATTTCTAGGAGGTTGAGGTCATAGCCTCTTCCATGAAGGACAGAAAAGTAGTTATTCAAATGTTATGAAAGTATTAAACAATGGTAGTCTTGGTGATTATTTTCAGTGCAGGGCTGCTTTTGGAGAAAGTGTTTTCACAAACCTGTCTTTTACGTCATTATCTTCTTACTTAGTGTGCTTTGTAGACTAATAGACTAAGGGAGGAAAAACTTAAAAGAGTATTTTATCTAAGCAATAGCTTTTCAGTGTTTTAATTCAAAACTCTGAGTAGACCATAACCAATTAGCTTTAATCTACAGTTTTCACCTGATGAACAATGCCCATTTTTTGTTCCCATTCAGTGTGCATATACTTGGCATATGTGCAAATGTAGAATTAGTAAGTTACAGTGATTGCATAGGCAGTGATAATTTTACTAGCTGAAGCCAAACATGAAATGCAAACTGAGAGATGAGGTATGTAACTAATGAAAAATACACGCACTGTTTTGTGGTGTAAAATGGACACTTTAACATCCTAAAACAATTTATTTTGATACATCTTTGTTTTACTTGGTACTGTCTTATATAGTCAAGCCTTTCTGCTTACTATTCAAACTAAATACTAGACTTTTCACTGTAGAATATATTTTAGAATACATTAACAATTTACGCAGTTGTATATTACAGTAGCATATTTTTTATAATGTGCCTAAACTAAGTTGAGAAGTTTCAAACCAGACAAAAAGAATGACTTGCCCAATTTTATAAGTACCACAACATTGATATATATATAATATTTACTGATTTATTGATATATATATATATATATATATATATTTATATATATATATATATATATATATATATATATATATATATATATACATATACTAGAGATACTATTGCACTTAAGTAGACTCCAAATTTTACACATAACTTACTTAACTACTCTAGCAACATCTAAATGTATCAGCATGCCCCTTATGTTAGTTAATGTATAAATACTTGAATCATAAAGTAAACCCACCCCTACAAGAAACAAAAGCCTAAAAAGAAATGTTCCAAAGTAACTAAGCACAAATAAGCCAGCTATCCTCATCTCATCTTTCTTTGACCATCTGCCTTCTATAGCCCATCACTACTTTCCATGACCCTTCCAACCCATTCCACTTACATTTGCTTCCATTTTTATCACAGCATATAAATCTAATATTTCATCATTTGTTGTATCAGTTGATCAAAAAATATATCAGGTTCTACTAAATACTCAAAACATGTCCTGTTTCAAGTCAACAAGATAGATAGTCATTAAAGATCTTAAAGTATGTTTTGTCTGAACCAAAAAAAAAAAAAAAAAAAAAACATAATATACTAAAGAACTGGAATTAAGCATTTTTATTCTCTTTGCTTTTTAAGAATGTCATCAGAATAAAACATTACAAAAACATCCATGCATTTAAGTATTATTAATCATGATGTCACAAATAAAAAAGCCAATTAGTTTTCCAATCAATTAAATAAATTCTTAAAGAAATCCTTGATTTAAAAAGTATTAAATATATCTGTACTTCAATACATTCTTAATGGAAATACAATCATTAAGTCCTGAAGCCATATTAGCTCATAAAAACATTTCCATTTTAATTCAAAATATTCAAGATAAGTCCCAAAAAATTAGTTTTATCTATTAGTTCTATTACTAAAACTAAGAACTTCCTAAAATGAATGCACTAGGGCTAGGGCATTTGTGTTATCTCTTTTTTATGTTCTTTTATCAAGTCAATTAACCTATGTATAGTTTTTTTTTCCCACATAAGAACTGTCACAATTTGAGCAGCAGGCAAAGTACAGTAATCTATCACTCTCACAGTTGTGTCTATCTTTTGCTGTCAGAAAATAAATTAATATTTTTGAAATGATAGCTGCCTACGAATTGTATAAACCTCCTATAATAACAGCAGTTCTGACATGCATAGTTGCATAGTTGCCATAATGTTTGGTTCATTCACTTGTCTTTTGCATGGATGGCTGTTCAATAATCTGTTTTAAATTTTTAGTCCTTTTAAAAATAAAATTTGGAACACTACCAACAATTTCAGACAGTTCTTGATTGCCTAAAATTCTATTGCAGTTGTCAGTAATTACTTTACAAATCATAGGACCATCAGTACTTATAGGAATAGGAATAGTACAACTTAACTCACTACTCTTCACATTGTTGTTATCACTCTGCACTTTATTGGGAGCAAGCCTTGTTCTTAAAATACATGGAAACTTAATATGCCTTTGTTTGATAACATTTTCAGAAAAAAAAACTTCTTCTCTGGATAACTTCTCAATTTGAAAAGGTTCCTGAATGTTTCTACCCCTTCCGCAAATGTTTGGTTGTCACTAATAAGATGACTAAATCTGATTACTTGTCCTCTGAAATCATTGAATTTCATGAAGGTTGGGTGGTAACTGGCAAAGTGGAGGTAACTGTTAGTAAAGCTTTCTTTCTAAAAAATATTACTTTCAAACCTCATTTCTCCAGTTGACATAGTAATTTCTATATTGAAAATGTTGACTGTGGTCCCTTTGTTACTTTCCACAAATTTCAGCCAATGAACACTACTGCTGCTCTGTTGAAGAAATTCTTCAAAAAGAGAAATGTCACCCATCCAGATGAAAAACAAATCATCTATGTAACTCTTGTAGTAACTAACATATTTAAAATTGGGTAACTTACAAAGATATCCTTGTTCCCACCAGCACATTACTAAGTTAGAGAAAGCGGGAGTTACCTGAGCCCCCATTGCTACTCCTCTAGCTTGCTGATAAATGTTGTTCCCCAAATGAAAAAATTGTTACTTAGTTGCCAAACAGTACTGATGTCAAGACCTACATGATTAGCATATTTACTCAAATATAATCTGACAAAATGTAAGCCTTCTTCCTGTTCTATAGTGGTGTATAATGAATTAACATCAATGGTACATAAGAAAGTCTCAGTGTTAAAATACTTTTTTAAATTTATCCAGAAACACCCATGCATTTTTTAAGTAAAAGGTGCTGGCTTGTACTATCATATTCAAGATAGTGTCCAAATAAGTGAAAATGTAAATATTTTTCTTCGGGCTGCAGAAACCATAGGCCTGAAAGGAAGGGGTTTATTGATTTTTTATGAATTTTGGGTATGCCAAAAAGCGTACCCAACTGTGGCTGATCTACTGATAAAAATTCAAAAATTCAAACACATCAATGGAAATGTAACCTTGATACAACATATCTAAAAGTGAAAGGTCAATTTCCTGAAAAACTTTTCCTTACTAGATCTTTGGACACTTTTCTTTAACTTTGACTATCTAAAAGCAAATAACACCTAGTTTTATTGCACTCTGACAACCAACTAATCTATTTACTTTATCTGCCTTCATATCTGTAACCAGAATAACCACTCAATTGTTTCAATGCCTTAAATTCTTTCTTATTTAAATTAGAATGTGTTTTTTTAACATTTTATTACAGATAGGTTCCCTCAATAAATTATATAAATCAGATTCACACATGAAAGAGAAAATATTTAAAGTGTTGACCAAAGGGGGATTAGCTGCACTTGTTTTTTTTAAAGGGGAACACTTCTCGGGGGTAAGTGACATTACTAAAAATGTATTTCAAATTGAGCTTTCTCACATATAATTTAAAATGAAAAATAGTATTACTAACAGGTGCTCTTCCCATAGGAATAAATGATAAACCTTCAGATAATACATCTTCTTACTTAATTCTTAGTGCTACCACCTCCTTCCCTAAACACTACTTGCCACACTGTTTTTCTTCACTACTCACCATGTGATTAACACAATTAATATTATACTATCTCTTTCACTGCTTGCACATGACATCTTCTCATGAACACAACCAATATAAAAATCTAACACCCCCGCCTCAGACACAGTTCAAACACTCCCTCTTGCCACTTCTCCATAGCTGTCAAACTACTTCCTCATGACTTTAATCACCTCAAATATAAATCATGTTCAATATTCACTTAACAATCCATCTGTCACAATTTGCCAAAAATTTAAATTTAAACAACAGTAGACCTAGATCTACCTATACTTCACAATGATTATCAACTTTTGCAGAGATGTCCATCTACATCTAGGCCTAATACAGCATCGGATAAATACTCCCACTCCAACAATACCTGCCACTCCTAACATTACTCCACACCCAATAAAAATCTCTGTCCTACACTTGATTAATGTTAATGAAAAAAGCATCTGAAACATGCTAAATGAAGTCCATGCATGGATATCCCAGCAAACCTCAGATGTCATTATAGTTAGAGGAATATAGTTTAAGCAAGACATAAAACATGAGGAAAGTCTCACACCTGGATATATTGTCATCAGATCAGACAGAAAAATGGTAGGGCATGTGCTGTAACAGTATTTTACAAGAACAATATTAACGTATCTCTTCATTCCATTAATGCTCTTAGAATCAGAAATGCTGAAATCCTTGTAGCTTCAATGTAAATTAATAAATTGAAAACAATAAACATTAGGAATTCACATACACCCTTGTAATAATAGTGATTCTGCTGAAAAACTATTTTCTTTGCTCTTAGCTTCCATCCCTCATGAAACCTTAATATTACGTAATTTCAAATCTGATCAGGAAACCAACATCAAATTAATTGACCCACAATGCCTTCAACTTCTGTGACTTCACTCAACTAATCAATATACCAAGTAAATGTAATAAAAACAGCAAGAGAGCATCTACTTGAGACTGGATCCTAACATCCCAAGTTATATTATTTTTACATGCTCATTTGATACCTTAAATGATCAGCTCCCCACGTTCACCATCAGATGGTATTTTACTACTCACAAATTCCATTGATGTAATCATGTATGTAACCTGTCCACCTTCCAAAGAGATGCACAAATCTCCAACCTAAAATATGTCAACAGGAGCTCTTTGCATATACTCCAACTAAATGCAACACTATTCTTGTTCAACACCATCTTCCTAAATATTCTAAATGAACTAGCCCTTGTCAGTACTAAAACAGTAAACTTTAATTCAGCTCTATGGTTTCAAAACAAACTAACAATTAATGAATTAAAGACCATGGCCTGGTACTTCTGGAAAAAGATCAAAGTTGAAGCTAACCTAATACATTATACACTGTTGAGAAATTTGCCTAAAATCAAAATCAAATTAAGCAAAAAATGTAGTACACCAACCTACAAATGACTACTTGATTCAGACCTAAACGATTCTGGTCTTCAGTCATTTGGGTTCTTTACCCATCTTTCTTTAAGCAATCTCCCTGAAAGCATTGTCATTTCAATTCACATGTTATCAGAGCCGTAATCTCTCTACTAAAAAACAAAGCTCTAATCCTTCCATATTCTCTGAACCTGTACAAAGTACCAATAAACTATATTCCCAGCTCATTCCTAGCTCCACTATCAAAAGCTTCTCCTCAAGCTGCAATCCACTACTAATGACCCAGACAACCTTCCAAAAGAATGCATCTAGCTTGAAGATGATACTGCATCCTCTCCTATTTTCATACTAATCAACTGCTCAGTCAGTGAAAGCTCGGTCCCAGAACTCCGGAAAAAAATCTTACATGACGATGTTGCATAAAGGTAGAAATTCCACAGATCTCTCAAATTATTTGCCCATCACTATTCTGTCACCTCTTTCTAAAGTGCAAGAAAAAAGTGCGTCCAAACCCAACTACTTAACTTTCTCTCTCTGATAATGAAGTACTCTTTCCAATACAGCATGGATTTTTTCCACATCAAAATACTATCTCTGCCCTTCTTAACTTCAACACCACTATCAACCAATGCAGAAACAAATGTAACCTTGTATCTGCCATATTTTTAGACCTATCCAAAGCCTTTGATACTTTATCTCACCAACTTCTGCTAAATATGTTCTCTTCATTAGGACTAGACCCACCAACTCTTCCCTGGTTTAACAGTGGTTCTACCAGGTGAAGAATTTTTCAACATATGCTCTTCCAACTGTATCAAAATTGAGCTAGTAACCCATAAAGAAATCTAGGGATAATAACTAATGAACATTTGAAATTAACTTTCTTTTAAAAAAGCAGTTAAAAAATACACCAAAAACTTGGGGCACTTTACAGGATAAAGCCCTGTCCTTTAGATGACTCCAGGGAAACAACTGCCACAACTTACTTACTCCCTAACCTTCTATATGGTGTTCCCATTTTTATAAATCTGCAACTCACCCATGTCAACCTACTTAATAAATGCTAGAATGAAATATCAAAATCTCATATTAACATTCCATACAGAACAAACAACTGCTTAACCCTAAAACAGCTTCAGTGGGTTAACTGCAACATGCCTTAACCTTCCCTCAGTTAGTCATTACACACAACCTAACTGACAAATCAGATAAATTCCCCAGCATCAGCAACATAGTTCATCACTACTCTGCCATGGAACCCTTCTCTCCAGAGATATGTAACTTGTACCACTGGGTGGGGCACTGGAAAATCACCCCTAGTTTGGCACTTATGTGTCTATTGGACACAGGTAGCCTATAAATGGTTCATCTCTCGGGCCCATGTTTGTAAATGTTTTACCTGCCAAGCCCCTGCTTACACAACCAAGGGTATCAGACCTTGTCAAAGATTTAGGATGCATGGCTAGGCTTAAAAAGATCCTATTGGTTGTTAACCCTACACATATAAACCTTCTGCATAACATGTAAGCCCAATCTTATTAATCTTGAAAATTAAGGCATTTAATATTAATTTAATATTAATGTAGCATATAAATAGTTGCAAACTATACATTTTGTACACAGAATCCACTGTGGAGGACTTCTCCCACCAGCCTGCTGTAAGTTTATAGTGAGGTTGAACAAATTTAAA